>NC_068375.1:31450461-31750461 GCF_023724105.1 Carassius gibelio | reverse complement strand
ATTTACTGTAGTAACACTAAGTGCACACTGGTATTGTGTCAGAAATGTAGTATGTTCTCATCAAATTTTATTATTATTATTGTAGAAATGTATTAAAGGAGTAATGGAAAATAATAAAAAACAACCATATAGTTACACTTTTACAATGGTATTGATGTGCTGCATGTTATTATGATCTAAATGTATGCCTCTATGGTAGACCAGTGGTTAATTTTAATAAAACTCAAACACTAAGATTAATTACAATCACCATATAAAATTGTTTTTATTTTTATTTTTTACATATGTTTTTACTGTTTACTGTTTTTGATAATGAAAATAAATGTACACCTGCCACCTATCTCATGCTGCTACTACTGTCAACTCGGGTGCACTCTGGTGTGATGTAATGGGGACTGATTTGTGTTGTGTAGCCCAACACTCAAGTTGAATTTTAATACTGTTAACCTTCCCTCTGGGGTTGCCCTTTATGGTGGAGGCAAACAGGAAATGGCAGCAGTGAACATCCTTAACAACATTCCCATATCCTTGTATTCGAGTTTATCATGGGCCAGGGTGCCATAATGAGCCCAGTAGTGTCAAATGAGATCTAGTTATACAAAGCTGTGGCTGGCAGGATTGAAGGGAGTGCTTATGTTTAGAATATTTGGATGGATTGAATTTTTAAACAGAGCCATGTATGGTGTTTGAACAGAGTCAAGTGTAAAATGGCTCTGACTACATGTGAAAACAATCTCCCTATCTTGTATTCACTTTCTTACAGTTCTGCATTTGGAGCAGTTACTCGATCTGCCTTGTGCCTTTTCTCTGCCGGCGTTATGTCAGAGCCCAGCAATGCGGCTGGATTTTATAGCAGTAAAAACACAGATACATGACTGACCACTGCAGCAGGGATGGGTCAGAATGGTCAACTAGTGAATTATTAGTGATTTTACATAGATTTGTATATGTGTAATTGAATATTTAGGTTCAGTTTGGATTATTATTAAATGAAATATGTGTCAGAGTATTCCACTTTTCTTTTTAAATCTAATTTAAAATATCATTTTATCCCTATGATGGCAAAGCTGAATTTTCAGCAGCCATTACTCCAGTTTTCTGTCAGAAATTATTCTGATATGCTGTAGGGCTGTCACTACAGCATATACAGATATGCACAATGCCTACCCAGCCTTCACTCTCTGTGGTTTACCATCAATCCGGTGGACCAGTGATGCCACAGTGCTGCGTTACAAGGCTTCCTTTGTGCACAGCTGAGTTCAGGAAGTGAAGGAATCGCCTCGGATGGTTGTGGAGGCGGTATCACTCTGAAACATTGCCCAGAACTCAATGTGACATGAAAGTCGGCCTCAGAAAAAAGGCGCTTCCTCTTGTTGGTTAAATGAAGGTTTGATCAAGATCATCTTTAGGTCTTTCAAATAAATTCTTGTTCTTCTTTTGTTTCTAATACTTCCGTTGTGCAAGGTTAACAGCTTTTTTCTGACATTGGTTCACAGGGAGAAAGTAGCTGGATTGAGCTTGCGGTCAGGAATCTATGAATCATTTAGTAACCTGCTTGCGGCACTTATTAGTTGGGACCTGTTGAAGTTTTTGATGAAGTACCTGTTTTATCTTTCTTCTCATAAGCAGGGATTCCAACAGTCAATGTATTAATATTGGACGCATTTCTGCTGAAATTGAAGTGAAAAAAACCCAACAAATTTAGTCTCTGTTAGTCAATAAGTTTTGTTTCAAGAAATGTAATACTTTAATTTGCAAGGAATTAGTGTTGTCACGGTACCAAAATTTCAGTATTCAGTACCAATACCAGTGAAAATCCACGGTTCCCGGCACCAATTTCGGTACCAAAGCAAAACACAAAAATATGCTAATTAAAAAAATTAATAAAAATCAAAACACTTTTTATTACTAAAATAAAACCAAAGCCATTCTTTATACTTATTTACAATTGTGTTTAAAGATTTTCTACAAGTTATATAATTATGAAAAACGGTAAACAAGTTTCACCCAAATTTAATTTGTCTTTTAATTTATGAAATTTAAACACATTTTATTTTTGGTAAATAAAGGGAATTTGCTATTAAAATTAAAACATGGAAGAAATATTTTGAGATTTATTTCTTTAAAAAATAAAGTTTTATTCATTTTTTTCAACAGTAGTAGCAGTATCACATACATTTTACTAAATAATAGTAATATTTAGTAGCACAATGCTTTTATGTAAAAATGAACTTTTAATGAATGCATATTTGTCATTTTAACTGAACTTAAGACTGGTGGTGATATTTTTGGTAATAGTAATAGATCATATGAATTATTATTAAAAGATAATACTGCTACTAATTCTACTACCATACTAACAATATACAATGCACTATGGATTGATGAGCTGCTGGGTTCATGAATATTAATCACGTTGTATGCGTTCAGTCAAACTGATTTGCTGAAATCAAAACAGGGACGGTAATAGATGAACACCAGCCAAAGAAATTGCCATTTGCGCATTATCTCCGCCCACTACTGGAAAAACCGGCATATCTTCTTGTTCAAAAATATGAATAATTCTAAATGAACTCCATTATTTCGACAGGAGAAGACAACAAAGAATATAGTTTACGTGTACCGTGTCGATTCAGCATGGTAAGACTCTCGCTCTCTCTCTCTTTGCATGTGTAAGAAAGTGAAGGTGAGTCGTGCGCATTCACACAGAGTTTACAGAGCGTCAAATACAGGTGCGCTGTGCATACATTGACATGAATCGAAAAGTACAGATCGCTTGATGGGAAGAGAACTATGAAGCTCAGATGCTGAAATTAATGCAAGCATCACGCGTTTCAGTCTATGTAGTAAACAAACCCGCACGTCTCTGCCATTTGATCATTCACACAGAGACGCACAGAACATGCAGGATTCTTATTTCAGACAACTTTTGCAGCTTAACATCTACCGATATTGGTCCATATGGAGATATGATTTGATTAATTTATGCTAACTTTGACAAATTCCGTGACTGTCCATATTTTCATGACTGGATTTTGAGATTCCGTCCTCGTTTTCTGCTTCGAGGAAATCATAGCGCTGAAGCGGGTTTGAACGGGACCTCGGTACCACCGGTACCTAAAGAAACCTGGTACCATCACATTTCAAATTTTTTTGTACCGAAGTACCGGGTCTTTTTGACTATTTTCATGTGACACTGAAGACTGGAGTATTGATGCTGAGAATCTAGTTTTGCCATCACACATGCATTAGTTACTTTATAAATATTGAAAATATATGGGATATTTCACAATATTGCTGTTTTTACTGTACTTTTTTTTAAATTAAATAAATAGTATTTGTGACCATAAGAGACTTATTTTTCACCCACCCCCAAATCGACCCCAAAGTTCTGATTGGTAGTATAGGCCAGCAGTCAATTACTTTTTTGAAAAAACTAGAAAAAAAGTGTATCGGAAATATCACCGCTACCACAACAAATTCTGGCATCGGCAAGTAGATGAAACCATATGCCGATCTGATACCATTTTCTTAAACAAGACCTAGTTATGGCCGCTAGCTTTGCCTAACCGCTGCACAGTTCTTCTTCGCTGCTCAGAATGCATTGCAAACACAGGAAGTTGTGCTGGGTTGCCACAAGCAACCCCTGTTTAGAGCAGTGAAGAAGAAATGAAAACGCGTTAGCAGCACTGATCTATATATGACTAGATCGCTCATCGCGTTCTAAACTGCCAACAGACAGTGAAGCTGCTTCTATATTATAGATCAGTGTTTAGCAGTATGTCTGCTGTTTAGCAGGATTTCATACTGGACCAACCAGAAAGTAAAATGGCGACTAGGAATACCGTCACTTCATGAGAATTTACGGTTTCATTTGAGAAAACTTTCATACCATTAACACAGACACTCAAAGATCTTCATGGCAACCAATCAAAATAAATGTTCAGTTTAACGTGAGTAAATTGACAATATATTAAGCTACTGTTGTAGCCTACAGTAGACTTAGCTATGTCTCTATTAATAATAATTATGCCTAGACGGTTGCTTGTTCTTTTTACTTGTTTTGTTGTAAAGAGATTATCTGATTAATATAGCATTTTGTATATTCCTAGACTTATTTGTTGCAGTCTTTTATACAGTTATATTGTAAAACTAAAATACCTTTTTTTAGTTTGCGTTGTTAGATTTTTGGCTGCATTTGAAGTTCTTTTTCGCTTAAGAAAATAAACATTACTGTCAAATTCATGTCAGATAATAAAAATACTGTAATAAATACAGTTGTTCACCATGTATTTATTCATGTTTTATTAAGGGATAAGAAGCACACCATCAAATTATTCTAGCAATTTACAGAGGGCTAGTAGTATATACAGCTGTATATACAGATACACACCCAGGTATCGGATCAGTACTCTGTATCGGCCGATACCCTGAGCCCAGTTATCGGTATCGGGAGGAGAAAAAGGGTATCGGAACATCTCTAGAAAAAACATGTAGAGGAAACAGTGGTTTTGACTCTGTAACCCACCTTACAAACCTGTACACATTTTGACGCAGGTTACGGTGAAACCTCTCAGTCTGCCTCTTGTTTTTCTAATACTGTGTGGCTGAGAATCCTAGACCAACAAAGTTGTTTTTACCACAGCTTGTTTTGGATGACAACACTTCTGGCCATCTGTAACTACTTTTGTCCATGTAGGCAGTCTACTAACATGGCTGGTGTGACCGTGTAAATTCCATCCTTGGTTCTTTGTGGTAATATTTGTGCAGTTTTTAATGGGTGAGGAATGTGAACGCAAGCCTCCTTACCTCATTGTTCTCATTACAACATTCCTTGGAAAACTGTCCAGCAGCTTTCTGGACATTTTCTGGAATTGTATGCATTAGTGCCCAGGGTAGGTCCAACCCAGAACACAAGTATGGCAAAGTAAAGTAGTTGCAATCAGAAACTTTTACTCTGTATCATTGTTTATAAGATGTTAGAGAATTTATTGTAATGTGGACACAAAAAATGCAAAAGTTTTTACCAGGGTTGCTTAACTACTGTGTGGTTTGTGTGGCATTCATGTACTAATGGTGACACACAAGGACAAAGTTACACATTATTGATAAAAAAAAGCATTGCTGGATGCATGGCATTACTCTACACTTGCTAAGAATCTATACAGACACCAGATCAGATTTATTAGGATTGATTGGGCAGTAAGTTGGCTTGCAATGCTCATTATCCTGCCAGAAACTAATGACAGCAAGTTGCTTAAGGTAATTGCATACCACTTCACAATCATGCCTCAAAATTTCTTTCAATCATACCTGAAAAATACTTTTGGTTAGATGTTAAAATCCACTCCAGATTCCATTCTCAAAATCTTAAATTAACAGTAAAATTAAATGTAATGCAATGTTAAACCATTTACAGTGTTCACCATAAATGGAGTTAACCAATTGCTTTAATGTAGATATTTTTTTTTTTTTTTTACATTTGACTCTTTCATTTTGTAATATTGCGTAACAATAGAATATACTCTTCATGTCTTCAATAGGCAGTACAGTAAGCTACTGTAGACCGTAGGAGTAGCCTAATCTCTCAGTGTTGTTTTGGCTCAAGCATGATTCGTGAACGGTTTAAGAACAAGGTTTTGGGTCAAACATTCTGTAACTCCTTTAGTAAATGTCTGCTTTTCTCTTTTTTGCTGACAAAAGCACAAACGGAGTTAAACATTGACTTTTTCTGGTGCCATTCAAAGGAATCCTTGGTGTGTTTATTTGTTGCAATAGTGTTGTAGTGTGTAAGTGTGTTTTCACGTGCAGCATTAATGTCAGTTCCCTTAGCTGATCCCTCAGAGATGGAACCAGATTTAATGGATAAATGACCGTCATTTTTGCACAATCACATTTTACTGAACTTTACAGTTTCCTTCAGTTTTGTTGAGCCATGCAATGTGATTTTATTTTGAGAAAGTGTTAAAGCAGTGACATTATGCTTTAAAATGTTCAAATTGTGACATTTTCTCAATCACATTATATTTGGCCAAATTGTGCAACCCTAATGTGGTTGAAATTTTTACTCAAACATTTTTTAATGTTTGGAACAGTATTTTCAAGTTGTTTTCCCAACAAATCCATGTTCAGCTGACTAAAGTTAAGATAATAATAGATCTTTTTTCGTACTAATTCTTTTATCTCTCTCTTTGTGATGTGGAACATTTCTCATGCATTATTTTTGCGACTCAATTCAGAATTCTGCTCCATCATCCTGCTCTGAATTTATATTGTGTTGCTTGGCAATGTATTCTCACAATTATCTTTTCTCATTCTCTAGTGCTCGGAGACTCCCATAGTTGCCTTTTTAGGGGACATGTTAATTCCAGTCTTGTCCAATTCTTGCTGAATAAGATTATTCGACATATGTGCTGACAACAATGTCATGCCTTTGAGCTGGTGATTATGGCCAGATTATATGGTAAATTTATACAGAGGACTCTATTTGTATTAAAGTGTTGTTTTATGGCATAATGTAGCTGTCATAATGGCTGTTGGATGGTCAAGGTGGCTTTCTTATGACTCATGGAAGTGTCAAGACCGCTATTGTATGCTGGAGTGATACAACATGTCACATTTTGTGCTTGTCAAAATGTGGGCTGTTGAATGAAGTCGTCAATGTTAGCCTTTGTGAAACCGATCACATGTAGTTGATTTGGAATTAACATACATCTAATGCCAAGCGTGCACTTTAAGACTGAAGCCCAGTGTGCAGTAAAATACTCTGTCTCTTGTTTTCTGTGATGCTGACGTGCACCGTTTATACAACACCATTATAAGTGTAATGACTTGAAGTTGAACTATCCCTTTAATGCTTCAGTTTTATAGTGTGTGCGCTTGGTTAAAGTAAACTCAAAACCCTCTAAAATTATTTAAAGGAATCATTTGACAGGTTATGACTTCTGTGGTTTGTATTGATTGTGATAGGCCTGTCTGTTAAAATAGACCTTGTACTATAGCCTTTTTTGGCTAAAAATGATTGGTGGGATACAGTAACATATCGGAGGGCTCAGCATCAACTGGGTACATTTTGTACTTAAAAGGCCAAATTTACTTCTTCTTGGTGCTAACTTCTTTCATTCTTTCCTACTGTGGTATTTTGCTGGTGTTGCTAGGTGATTCAGGAGTGTTGGTAAATACAGGCTGGATTTCACCATGTGTTACTTGGCAGTAAGTTCTCTGCTCTACTTTGACTACAGCCAGACTCCACCTTCAAACAGCCAACCGTTTATGTTCTACTACATGAACCTGCTGATTCAAATCTACACAAAATACCACGCCTCTCTCTCCTTCCCTTTTGCTTTCACTCGCTTTTTCTCCACCTGGCCTGCAATATGACTGCCAAGAGCACTACGGTTGTGACCCCATGCTAACCTCTGCCACACCAGATGCTAGTGTGAAGTATCTCTGTATTGCCTTCACACGGAAGAGTTGTCGTGTGACGTTCCAGTGTGGCAGTGTGGCGTAAAAACCGTCAGCAGGATAGCGGTGAGCAGATTGAACACAAGGTCAACACGTTTCATCTGGATTCACATGCCATGTCGGGTCTTCAGAGCAGTGCAGATGTCAAATCAAGTGCAGCTCTGCTGCAAATCCTATCTCCATGTGCACGTATGAAAACTTATGGAAGTGATGTGCAAGGCAGACAAAAAGGAAAGAGGAATCATTGCATTTGTAAAATTTGGTACTTGTGTTCCTAAGCAAGCCATAATTCATGCAATTACTGAAACAGTCCAGTAATTATGGCCTTACTGAGATGGGGTTACTTCTTTGTATTAATATTGTATAACATGACTTTTTCAGAACCCTTTCCAGTATTTCACTACAGTAAGTTAGCAATTAGTAGGCACTTTATATATATATATATATATATATATATATATATATATATGTGTATGTATGTGTGTGTGTGTGTGTGTATATATGTATATGTAATATAATATAAATATATATTGCTGAAAATGTACTCACCCCCAGGCCATCTAAGATGTAACTGAGTTTGTATCTTTATGAGAACCTATTCAAGCATTACATCACTTTCTCACCAGTGGGTCCTCTTCAATGGGTGCCGTCAGAATGAGATTCCAAAGGCAATATCACATTAATTCACAAGCAGTCCACATGATTCTAGTCCATCGCTTAACGTCTGGTGAAATGAAATGCTGTGTGTTTGTAATAAACTAATTCTTTATTAATTCTTTTTAGCATTAATCTCTTACTTTTGTTATCCATGATAATGCTTCCTCCAGTGAAATGTTATTTTTCTGTTGTCCTCTCACATTAAAATCCACCAACATATTTGTTTAAAGCCGTTTTGGCTTTAAATGGTGCTTGATCTTGGTGCATTTTCCTTTCAGAAGTCAACTTTTTGCTGAAGAAAGCAACATTATGGACATAAACACAGGCTGAGATACTGTTCAGTTAGACTGGATTTAGGTTTAACTTCTTGCTGTTCTGACCGAGTCAGATAATCTTATCTCGTTAATAGTTAGTGTTGAACATGATTGGTTAGGTTCACTCCATATAGCCCTTGGGCGTCGTTGGAATTTAAATGCATTTTACAAAGGTTCACTTAGAGTTCGCTCCAGTCTTTACTGCAGTTTATTGTTTCAGAACACCATTCTAGGCAGGATCTTTTTCCGGAGCAGTGTGTGAGGTTGTCCTTCTGGCACAGTAAGACCATCTGATTATCACTTTATATGGCATGATTCCCAGAGGAAATGACTATGAATCTACTATAAGCTCTTCTCTCTTTACACATAATCTACACTGCAAGCATAGCAAGCAATGTTGGATGCTTGTGGTGATTTATAATAGTAGCTATATAGTTTTGCCGCTTGCTTCTGTAGTGGATTGAGAGGAAAACTGTGATTCACTTTGATGGAAACTTTGATTTTATCTTGATTTTGAGGTGTGGCATATGATACATTTCACAATCATGAGTTATTGACTTACATGTGCTCTGAATTAAACCTTTCTGTTTGGAATGTATATTGCGCTTGTTTTATATCAGAGTGATGATGTAGTGATTGATTAAAACAGACTAAAGAATGCGAGCAGTGCCTTTGAATGCGTATGCGAGCATATTGTTGCTACAGGCGAGACTGAATGTTTGACAGAACCTTTGCAGAGACTTGCAAAGAAAAAATGTTCTGTGCCAGGTGTGGTTATGCATGATGCCTTTTTTTGTTTCCCTTTTTATTTATTTTTTATTAATCTTATTTATTACTCCGGTCCACTTTTAGTTATTAATCTTTACTTTTTTTCCCTTTTTTTGTTGTTTTTTTATTTATTTTTTATGTTTATTTATTTAAACTTTTTACTCTTGTAATTTTTTGTGCATCTCAGTTTGGATTACTAAGAAGAGATTTGTCTGATTTTCTCTACATCCATACTTGCACAAAGATTGTTGAACCTAAAGCTGCTTTTTGAGAAGTTTGTTGTGAAGAGAAGTCTCTGCTGCCCAAACAAACCTTTTTGGTTCCATTTGTGCTCCCTGACACATTGCCGTCCTTTCTGAACTCATGTTACCTTCAGGTGGTCAACCTCAGCAGCTTATGGGGAATGAGGCAATGAAAGGGTGAGAATGAGGAAATCGCAGCAGTTGAGTTCGTTTGGACTGTATGTGGTATTTAGAGCCTTCTACAGGATTGCCCCTGTGCAAGGCCTTCTGACGTTCTGGAGGAAGTGTGAGATGTAGCTTCATGACCATATCTTCTGTATAGGTTAGGTTCCTCAGTATGTCTGTTAATAAAATATTACAGAAATAAGTGTCCAACTGTTTGTGTGTTCCTTTATACATCATAATACATCTGCATGTTCTTTAGACAGAACTTGTTCTTGCATTGTCTAGCACAATGGTTTATAAAGAAAATGAAAGTCACAATGCGTCTTTTTTCCCCTCTAGTCATTCTTGGCCTGTGTTAATGCTGCATTAAAAGTTTTGACATGCAGCACAGCAGATTATTGTCCGTTTTAGTAATACTGGTCCTATCAGATGAAGGAGTGACATATAGAATACATATCGACAGATGTGTATTAGAAATGGTGTATGAGAGTTAGAATGGCTAGAAATGTCTCCTTTACCGTGGGCTATCGAAAAGATCCTGGTGTTTGGTGAGAGGGGTTAGACAAGAATTTCTAGCATGTGATTGGTGTAAAACCAGTGCTTTACACTGTGTTGTCAGGAAACAAAGGTCACATTTCTCCCGTAGTCAATCAGCCACACCCACCAACAGGAAATACTTCCTGACCTCATTCCCTCATGATGTTCCACAGGCCTCAGGGGACCCTGTCCTCTACAGTTTGCTATTGACTGCTAATATAAAAATATTAAAAAAAATCACAATAAAACAGAAGTCTGTTGTTTTCACCAGGAGGTCCAGTTATGACATTTTGATTAAACGTTATGAGGTTAAAATATTTGTAAAAATTGAAACCTATAAATACATTAAACGTACAAATGAAATAATGCTGTGATCATTATATCCATGCATGCTATTTAAGAGATACTATTATATATATGAAACATTATTTTATAGTTTTTATTTTTAATTTCAGTTCGTCACTTAAGTAATTTAATTTAACAATAAAATCAGTAACTCCCTAGTAACTTTTCAGATCCTGCAACTTGCTCTTTCAGGTCATACCCCTTGTTAGTCGACAAGGTTGTTTGACTGTTTTAGAACTTACATGAGTGGAAATACCACTACTGTTTGTCAATTAGTCTATCTGTTCATGCTAATAATCTTATGGCCACACATTGACAATATGTATCAGTCTATACTACTGTATTTACTATTACAATCAAGTGCAGAGTCTCCCTTGCAAGAACCCTTGCCAAAGCGATTTGCAACAGCCCAGATTGCTGTGAAGCTATGTAATTGATATGCAGGTCTAAATGTGCTTATCTGGGTGTGAACAACATTAAAGACTTAAGTATATTGTTTCTCGACCCCGAGCAATTTCTTGTCTTTTGACTCGATCCAAGCCTTGTGTTTCTACTGTTTTAGTTGGGCCTTAGTTGTTTTCATTAGGAAAATGGCATGAAGACAGAATGTTCTTGCAATTCAGGTTTGTTTTAGAGCCTGATGCAAGGCAAGCCTAGAAACCAGATAGCATAGAAACCAGTGTGATGTGTTGATGATGATATGGAGTTTGCTTTGTGAAATAGGGTGAGTAATAGGGCTGTGCTATATGAACAAAAAAAAAAAAACTATCACGATTTTTGATCAATTTTGCAATTTCGATTTTAATCATGATTTTGACACACACAGGCATGCTTTACAGTCATAAATGCATTCAGTATAAATTTGAAACATATTTCCAAAAGGAAACCAATGAGAGCTTTATCAAAAAGTTGTAATATGTCTCTAGAACAGACTTAAGTCAAAATAATCACTAAGATGTTAAACAAAATCTAGGCATATGGCAAAAAAATTATAATAAAAAAATTAAATAAAACCCGTGTTCAGGGATGTTTTTTTTTTTTTTGGCCATGCATTGGTCATAAAGCTCACTGTAGCGGTGCTTCAGGTGTTATATGTTTTGCCCAATATATTTATTGCCCAAAGTTCACACGTACTCCGTCTGCAGTGCATATACAGTAAGTTATGTGTACGTGGTTCAGAAGCAGCAACAAGAGTGCTCGCGGACATGAAAAACTTACCACAGACTTGGCAACAATGGTTGGCATTTACTACACAGAGCCGTAATTCACTGACAATCTACACAAAATCGATTTTAAAATCGGTGGCGATTCTTTGTCGATTTTGAAAGTGATTTTGTGTTAGTTGTCAGTAGACTACGGCTCTGTGTAGTAACTGCCGCTCCACCAGAACCAGTGTTGCAAAGTCTGCGGTTGTTTTTCATGTCCGCTGTTCGAAGCAACCCCAATACCAATAACGTGATATTTAGCCCCTAAAAATGCAAAATTTTACCAAGACAACCATGCCAAAAAAAACCCCGCATATTTTAACCCCGGGAAGTTTTTATTTTATTTTATTTTTTATCTGGGAACCTCCTGGAATCGCGATTAGTTTTGGACTAGTTTTGAGAAGCAACGGGGAAGGTTTTGTTGTGAAAACCTGGCAACCCTGATCTGAACACACGTGCTGGAGATAATACTTCTAATTGAAGGAGCGTCTTTACTGATGAGATGTGCATGAAAATCGCATTCGATTTTTTGCACAGCCCTACTGTTAACAAAATCAGACGCGTGTGCTCTGATCATACTGTATAAGGCTCAGATACACGCTGCCTTACAACATGTCTCCTCTCACTCAACCTGTGTCCTGTGCACTCACAACTCTCTCTGTGCTCATGCGCAAGATATTAAATCTTTTCGCACCTTTCTATTTATAACCTTTTCTGCTCTCATCTTTTACCGCGTGCAGTGTGAACGTTCTGATCTGTTAACATGGGCTCAAAAAAAAAAAAAAAAAACCTACGCATCACAGACAGAGTGTGTGAACCTGGACATATGCCCAGTCTGCTCTGTTCTCGCGCTCCACTTAGGTGCGCTGTATCCTGATTGGTTCAGATAACATAATGCGGGAGGTCGGGGCTGCGGAAAATCATGCTATAAAGTGATTTAGAAATCACGCACACTCAAATCGCAATTTTATTTTTCGATTTCAATTAATCGCACAGCCCTAGTGAGTAATGTGCTCTAGAGTGGTGGTTGGGGGTGGTGTTGGAGCAGTGGATAAGACACATGCCTTTGGTGTGAGATATCCAGGTTCGAATCCACTTTGAGACACCAATGTGTCCCTGAGCAAGACACTTAATCCCAAATTGCTCCAGAGGTGTTTGACCTCTCACATATGTAGCAATTGTAAGTCGCTTTGGATAAAAGCGTCAGAGAAACGTAAATTCTGGTTCTTTTCCACATTTGCGATAATGAACCCATCTGGTTCTGTCAAATTGAGCTTGTCCCACTTTGAACTCACTTTGATTTGCACTTTGATGCAGAGTCTTTAAGATGGATTTCATCATTGTTCTTTGTGCCAAACACTTTGAAACCATGTTAACGTTTGGCAGTTTTAGCAGTTAACTAACTCATATTGAAATGCCACTGTTCTGCTCAGGTAATTTATTGACTTTTAGTGCAACCGTTTCAGCACTTCTCATGTTTTACGATTATATTAAAACTAGCTTGTGGATTAAGAAGACACTTTAAACACTGTAAAACATCCCATTTACACTGAAATGTGTGTTGTAATATCAATGGATTACAGATAGCAGTGTAACTACTTAAATGTTAGTCTTTTTGCACATCTACTTAACAATGCTAATATGAATGCATGGGATTTCAACCCTTTCTGATGGTGTTTCTTGTATATGGCTCATATCTGTTCAGTGAAAGCACAGCGTTCATGTCATGTGATTGCTTCATTCATCGTTCTCGTCCTGTTCTTCTCTACAGAAATGTTCAAACGGGTTGTACGACAGAGTAAGTTCCGGCATGTGTTCGGCCAGGCGGTGAAGAACGACCAGTGCTATGATGACATCAGGGTGTCCCGGGTCACGTGGGATAGCTCATTCTGTGCTGTCAACCCCAAATTTGTTGCCATAATTGTGGAAGCCAGCGGAGGAGGTGCGTTCATGGTTTTGCCTCTGAATAAGGTGAGAGATCTGTAAAATTACACTGTGTTTGTTTGGAATTCTTGCTATACATCCATTGCATCTTATATTTGTTTGTTTTAAATAGTTAGTCAAATTCTTGTTTGGAAGGATTAAAAAATTATGTTGACCAAACTAGTGGAGATGACCCTCTACACACGTTGGCAATATATATACATTTTATTAATAATAGTTAATTCTACTACTATATTAACAATATGCAATGCGCTAAGTATTAATGAGCTGCTGGGTTCATAAATATTAATCACATTGTCAGCGTTTGCTCTTACTGATGTGCTGAAATCAAAACAGGGACAGTAATCGATGAGCACCAGTCATTGAGATTGATGTTTGCGCATTAGTTCCACCCACTACCGGAGAAACCGCCATATCATCTGCTTGTTCTTAAAAGCTGAAGAGTTCTAAATTAACTCCTTTATTTTGACAGGAAAGTGCAACAGAGAATATATTTTACATGTAGCGGTCGATACAGCTTAGTATGCAGGACTCCCCCTCTATCTTTTCAAATACATTAAAATACATTGCGAATATGGAAACATTCGATTTTATGTCGAATGAGAGACCCAATGTTGGTTTGTTTCATTTTAGCCTAAATGTAAATGTTGTGAATTAGTGTTCCTGTAGCTCAAGTGGTAGAGCGTTGCGTTAACAAGGGCAAGGTTGGGGGTTCGATCCCCGGGAACACATGATAGGTGAAAATTGATAGCCTGAATGCATGGTAAGTCGCTTTGGATAAAAGCGTCTGCTAAATGCATACATTTTTTATTATTTTGGCTTTTTGTTTGTTGCTATAACTTCTTGTAGGCTATTTTTTTTTTATTATTGTTCTTTTTTAAATAGGCCACTGTTAAATAAAGGGTTTGTTGTGGAGTGAGGGGAACTAAAGTAGCATAGCTATGTTCACTATGTTTATGTTCATAAACATTTTGCGTCGGCATTAGGCCTTTTTCTGAATGAAATAATAAAATGCGACTTATTAATAGGCTACGCAACATATGTTTTTTTTTTCTTTAAACGTGCAGCATTGCCTATTTTAACAGTGCAGCAAACCTTTTTGATAATTTTTTGATGATATATTACTGAAAATAAATCTGAGTTTTTAAACATTTTAACTGATTGTATTAATCGGTCAAAATTCTTAATGGTCGGTTAATGGTTAACCGGTTAAATTTAACATCCCTATAAGGTATGTCAAATACAGGTACACTGCACATTTATTGAGCTGAACTGAAAAAGTACAGATCACTTGATGGAGAGCAAACTCAAAGCGCTCCGAGTTCAGCAAGAGAAAATGTATCTGTGCTAAACTTGTAAATAGCATACAAACATACAAACTGTTGAGTAAGATCTAAGAATTTATTAGCAATGGCTAATGATAGACATTATTTAGTAGCCCAGAGTGAAGATTTAGTTGCATATACGAGTGATTTACTCGCAGTGTAGAGGGTTGATTCATCTGATTCATTCGTTCAACTTATTCATTCAGTTTTGGTGATTTTGGTTCTTACTAATTCATTTGAGGGAGCTTATCAGCAAATAACAACTTTTTCAGACTCTTTTTCACACAAAGAAGCCTTACACCTACAAGAAGCTGAGGAAAGATTATTTTACTGTGGACAAGAAGCCAAGCCATGAAATGGATTTGCAGGCTGTTTCTGCATCTTCACTGCACCCTCCACTTAAGTGGGCTTTAACTGCAGCTTTGTGATGCTTTTGGTCTTTTTCCATGTTTGAATTCATACACACTTAATGACAACCTTGCGTCACCTCAAATGGAGGTGATGGCAGGTATGATCCATCAGATAGATGTCTGCCTTGATCTGTTTGTGTCAGCTGTTAAAAGAGGAGATTATTCTGCCAGAAGTCTTTGAAATTTTGGGTAGCATGTTATGGCCACGTTGTGCGAAACATACTTGCGAAGAAAACATGTTAGATGTTTAAAATCACTCATTATCCAGGCTGAATATATAAAGAGCTGCAGTGAAATTTCGGCAACTGAAAATATTAAGCAGAAACAGTGAAAATAAGTTTTTTTTTTTTTTCATTTGAGTGTTAATTATTAAATTTGATTGATCAATTGATTGTTAAATTTAAGTTATTTACAGTTTTGATTTTTCAAAAAAATGTGAAAAATTGTTTCTGTAAAAATTTTGGTGCATCGCTACCAAAATGACAATAATCAACACTGCTGTGACACAGTATTGGCATTTCCACTTCTGACTACTGTTTAACTCCGTTATTTGTAACCCGATGATGTAAGTTTTTCTTTTTTCCTAATGGCTTTCTGAGTACAGATATGATGACAACATTCGAATATGTGAGTTGAATCTGCAGCGCACTGTCATTTGTTACGTGTGACGATGATCTCGGGCCTGTTGGGATTTTGTTACCTCTGAGCTTAATGCACTCCTCTCTTTAACCTTCTGTCATGGGACTGCCGTCTGCTTGTGTTACAAAGGTAGAGATTTGCTTCATCTGAATGGAGTGTGTGTCAGCTTGTCTGCTATGTACAAGGTTTAGTGGTTTAGCATTCATGGGTTTAGGGAGTGCATGTTTGTGCATGTTGAAGTCTGTGGTTCATTCTCTGATTTTTCCAGCTCATTTGAAGAAGTTGCAAAGACAGCAGCGGAAATACCACATTCAAGACCCAGAAAGGTAGTAAGGCCATCGTTAAAATAGTCCATGTGACATCAGTGGTTCAACCTTTAATTTTACAAAGCTACTTTATTCAGTCTTTGACACACGTTAACGAGAGTACCACAATGCGTGTGTGCGCCACTGCTTGCAAACAAGGCCCAGAGCATGCCGGGTTTACATCAGGATGCCTTCTCTGGATTTGGTTACCAATGACTTCCATTTTATGGACTAAAAAAATTATTTAAATATCTTCTATGTTGACCATAAAATAGATGAGTAAATGATCACATGGTTGGGTGAACTATTCCTTTTAATACTTAGTTATGAGTTTTGTATTTTGTAGGTGGCCATATGTAGAGCATTACTACAATCTGATGATGTCATTTGGTACATCATAGATTACTGTGGTAAAACTGGTGCGATTAGCTCGACAACCCAAAGCAGTGGTGTTGACAAGCGGAACATTTCTCTGTAATTAGAGAGCGCTTAGACACGACTGTGACATCCAGACCTCTCCATGCTCTCGCCTGGATCCCGAAGCCTGTCATCAGCGTCACACACAAACACGTGCACCCGCTCATAAATGATGACACAGTCAAACGCTCAGCTGGCAGGCCAGACAAGCTCAGCCTACTGAGTTCAGTTACAAATGACTCTTAAGCTGTTTGTATTATTGGTTTTACTGTCAGTTCTTCATAAAGCTGAGGATTCTGGTCATCTTAAAAAGTGATGGATTATGCAAGTATAAATCCTTTGTCATTCCAAACCTAATGTTCAGAAGCGTGAGGCAAGTGCGAGGTGAATATATTAATCTGTGAATATAAATCAAGTTTTTCCTCGTATTCGCACTGTTGTTTTTTCTCTGAGCAGATTGCTAGATCCATCTGTCCGTTCCTTTGACGTAGAACAAAAATGAGCTGGGATTAAACATTTTTGCTGTGACTTTCTAGGTTTTGTGAAAGAATCTGTATGTTACTGCTTTTATGTTCTACAGATTTACATAGTTTTGTTTAAATATTGCATTTTTAGACAAGTTCAGAGCTTCACACTTGCAGTATGTGAAATCGGTAGGGTTTGTGAGTTGGAACGGTTTGTCATAAGTTTTTATAAGGTTTCTTTACATTTAGCCTTCAAGCGAAACATAGCATCACACTCTTCACTTCAGTTTATGCGCACCATGTCTTTTTTTGGTTCTTTGTGTCTGTGTTATGTCCTGTCTGCTGTCCTTTTGTTTCATCTAATGCTTTGCACCCCTCCCTTAGTATCTGCTCTGATTCAGTATAGCAGTGCATCCGTCTATGGTCCGTTTTCCCAGGCCGCCCCATTCCCAGAAGCCCCCTGCAATCAGACAGCTGGCTCTGCGGGAGCTATTGTCCCTGTGCGTATGTCAGGTTCTGCACAACTCTTTGTTTCCCCTCTCAAATCAGTATGGAAACTCCTCATCCTCACTTGATTCCCCAAAATCATCACACCCATGCGTCTGTCTATTGTTTCCCAACAGGGAGCAATGGTAGCTGTATGGTAGTGTTCGAAGATCTTGAAGTGTAGGTTGCCAGTGTTGGGGTTTTAGGATGCTTATCTTAATTCATCATTTGCTCAACCTCATGTCATTCTGTTTGATTGACTTTATTCTGTGGAACAGAAGATATTTTGTCTTAATGCTCTAAAGTCATACAGGTTTGGAATAACATCAGGGTGAGGCAATAATGACAGAATTTTCTTTCTTTCTTTTTTTTTCTTTTTTTTGTGAACTATCCTGATGAAGGTAGTGATAGACTTGTATCAGCAGGTCCTGGGACATAATAAGGTTGGGTTGACATTTAGTTGGCTCGTATTTTTCACAACACTGGGACAGCATTCCTGTAGTTCTCCTCAGTTGTATTTATTTATTTTGACATCCGCATCGGTCAAAATAAGTAATTTCATTGTACGTGCTCATATCATGTCATGTTTTTTTTTTTTCAATAATAGTAATTAAAACTATTGATTTTAGTTTGTAGTGTTTTATTTTCAATTTATTCGTGAAATCGAATTTTAATGCTGGCCATTTTGTTGTTTTTAGCCAGACAATTAATTAATTGACTAATTACTTTTATTGCTTTGAACTGTGTGCTTTTTTTGTATTTATTTAAAAATGTTAATTTAACCTTCTAAATGTTATGCACATATTGTATAAATGTTCGCCAAAACTTCGTTGTATTTGTTATATTTTGGATTGGATTCTTTTTTTTTTTTTTTTTTTTTTTTTTTTGCAGTTGTTTGCAAATAATTTGTTAAGTGATCATTAAGTGGAAATACCATTTGTTGTCACTCAATTTTGTTATACATAGATAGACAGAGATATATATTGCATGCTTTCACTGTGCTTGTTTTAGACACCTTTTTAAAAATGTATTTAATACTTGTTAGACTGAGTTGCCTTCCACCTTAACCTGAACATGGCATGTCATGGTGAGATGCCCCACTCTTCAGTGAAGACATTTGTATGTGTATTAACTGACTCGAGTGTGTTTTGCCGTAAGGAGTAGTGACATCAAGTGAAGCTGGGGGGAGTTTCAGGGGCTGTGGGCTGTGGTTGGATTCTTTGTGTGGGAGGCAGAGCAGAATGTATCACACTGTCATTGTCTCTCCCTCTCAAGAAACCATCAGGTGTCTAACTAATCACATGTTGTCTGTCTTTCTCTCCACACCATCCCCCTTCACATGGCTTTATTAACATATGAAGGAAGCAGTGGGAAATGGATAGCTTCAGCCTTCCGCAGAGCTTGCATTTTCATGCTTTCCATTCGCACTGACCACGGTGACTAATTTTCATCCCTTCTGCCTGACCACCTCTAATATTTAGTTTATAGCACAAAATATTAACCATTCCACAGGAAACTGCCCGTTTACACTTATGCTACCAGTTTGTTATAATATTGGCAACTCTTTCCCTTTAGACCTCAAATCCTGAAGTAGCGGGGAACCAGACTTCCAGAGAATGTATTATTTAGTGACAAAGTTTTGACTTGTAATCTTACTACATGGTCATTTGAGTCAGTCTTCTGCAGTTGATGTTTTTAGTTCAACATTTGTTGGGTAATATTGAACATAACATATAATCATTTCAAGTTTAAAACAATGACGTTGTGAAGCCTTGAGATGGAAGCAAACGTGTGATAAGACTAAAGCATTTGTCTGTCATTTTCTGTCAGAAATGTTAATTGAGTAACAAATCAGCATATTACAATGATTTCTGAAGATATATTTATTGAACAATGTAGTATGTGAATCCAATGTGATGTGCAATTAATGTAATGTTTCACATAAAGTCGAGTCACCTTTATTACTATAGTGTTTTATTCAATACCGATTGTGTCAAAGCAACTCTAAAAGACCTAATAAAGTCTTTATTCACCTCTAGTCAGTTTAATGTTGGTTTCAGATAGGGCTGCCCGATAAATCATATTTTAACAGTGATCATGATTTTTACTTCTCACAATTTAAGCATAATTGTCTGTGATATTTGCCCGCTTATTCTGAAATGAGCTTTTCTATTAAATCCATACATTTTCTGCCCAGTGGTTTACTTAATCTTCCCAACCATGCAAAAATGAGCACACCTATCTGCATTATGGAAAAACACAGGCAACCATGCAAGTTGAAGTTTAGCAATCTCTATTGAGATACTCTGCTCAAATAATAGTGTAATACAACTTATTGGTTATCTTTCATTTGCATTTTCCAACCATGCAAGTTGATTTGTGCTTACATGAAAGTGCAATAATTATGATTTTTTTTTTTATGACCGAAAGATTATTTAATTTTTGAGCACATTAATTGTGATTTAACCATGTAACAATTATTGTGCAGCTCTCAAAGTATCAATGTGAAGTTCATCAATTTTGAAATGAGTTCAACTATGCTATTAAAATAAAATGAAAAAAGATAAGCACTTTTTACATGACATTTACACAGATTTAAATCGGAACAAACAAACAGTTATCACGTATGAAATATGTTTGGATGAACAATGAGGAAACAGTGGGGAAAAAACCTTTGTTGCACATGCCAAAAAAAATTAAGGAAAAAAAATTTTGCTGAAAAGTTTAAAGTATACTGGTTACAAAGGATTGTTATTAATGAAATTAAATCTATATTACAGCCCTAGTTTTATATCATCAGTCACCAGAGGCTGTTCATTTGCCGCTTTATGTATTGATTTAGTATCGTATTGAAGCTAAAATATTTAGTATTGATCCAACCATATGTTGAACATTTGTTGAGATCTCCGCGACTGAACTGGCCATTTGATTCCTGCTGTCACTTCATGGAAAAGAACACCACAGAATGAGAAGAGAGAAACATGAAAAAGGGGCACACAGGAAGAAAGTGAGAGTTCAGGCTCTCTACCTCAAAGTCTACCTCCATATATCCTGTGCTGCCACATGGGCAGATGTAACTTAACGTGTGTGTATGTGTAGCCATAGATGTATCATTCTGATTCCCAGTCTGTATCCCAGGAGCCCCCTACTGTTCCTGCTGCACTGACTGAGCCCTGGCGGCTGCTGGCCGTAGATTTTACCTTATATGGTCATCCTCAGCTCCCTGCCTGTCAGCCTTCCAGACCCATTTCCTCTTTTCTTTCCATAGGCTGAAGCACAGTGCTCGCGCCCAATAGATTCTTTGATAGGAGCATAGAGGAAAATAGGGGCAGTGTGAAGGGAATTTTTTGGTTGACGTTTCCATTATGGTCCATTGTGGTCATTAGGAGATTTATTTTGTTATTATTTATAAAAATATAAATGTTTATGACATTACAAATATCATATCATTAAATACATGTTTATTATTGTTATTATTATTATTTATTTAACTTTATTTTTTTAGGTTGTTCATCCAGAATATTTTTATATTTTTTAATAATGCATTCTTCTGTCCTTTACAGAATTTGACATATGAAATGCCTGTTTTATTTTAGAATTTTTCTATAAATCAAGATGGCAAAAGTCAGTCACTTTGTGATTTAATTCTTATATATATATATATATATATATATATATATATATAATAAACTAGATTAGTAGATAAATCATAATAATAATTATATATAAACTATATGTAAACTGTTTTTTAAAAAACTGTTTGTGTTAAATCGCAGGATCTGTCTTATCTGGTGATCTTTCTACCTAATTTCTTTATTCTATCCTCCTCCATTTAGGTCATCTGTATTAGCCTAATGCATACACCTGCTGGCCCTGAGCAGCTCTCATTCTGACACCCAGGTGGCTCCGCCCTCTCAGTCCTGATTGGCTGTATGTGTGGCTGATGTAAATTGACATGTCGTCTGGTTGGACAGCTGCTGGGGTGCTTCAGTCAGGTCAGCTGTAGTCTACTGCCTCTGGGTCCTCTTGGGCTTGCAGAGGAAATGGAAATTTCCATGCCGACTAGATAAGACAGACATGCTTCAGCTACTGCAGAAAGCGGCTCTGCCTCTAATACTTTCTGTTGGTCACCTCCAGTGTGTACCATCTTTCTGTCTCTTTCATTTCCTCCTTTTCATGTCTCTCTCTCTCTCTCTCTCTCTCTCTGTCTGTCTCTGACTTGGTTTTGTTGAGTTGAGGAATCTTGTTTTAAATGTGTTTTATTGATTGTATAGGTTAAAGCAGATCTGTGTTTCTTGAGGTGAGGGATCTGCAGTAATGCTGCTACTGTTGCTATGCAACAGTTTAGACTACTGCACTGCAGCGGTTGTTTTGGATGGCTCTGGTTTTAGTAAGCTATAATTAATTCACATAAACATTCATGATATAAGTTTAGCATAATGTATGCAGGATTAATCTCAGACTTTTTTCACCATAAGATCAGCCAATTAAAACATTGCAAAAAAGAAAAAACATCTGCTGTAACTGGTTTGTATTTCTAATGAGTAGGCACTCTATCAATGTATGTGAAAAGGCTTTCTTTACTAGGCTTTCAAAAGATCTAGAATAATGTAATCACTCTATAGCTGTGTTTCTTTCTTTTTACAAGTTACTCATCCTTGTGATCACAAGCCTGCATATATAAGCACACAGGCACGTTTTATATACTCTCTCTGAATGTCTTAATAAATAACAAAGCAAGACTATCTAGAATCCATAAGCCGATGATCACTGATGACTTTCTGCTCCAATGTTAATGATACATAAATCCAAATGCCAATAATGTTACTTAATCAATATAGCCGCTAATGTGTGCATCATCCTGATCTTCCTTTTTTTAGAGGCTTTGAGTTACAGGAGGGGTTTCTTGAGAGAGCTAGTGCCCTTATATCACCTCCCTCGTCTTTTCTGCCATTGCTTTCTTCCACATGTCTATGACTAAACAAGAAGTGCGAAAGATCATGGGATAGCCAGTGTTCTTGGTTTTTTTTTGCAGCTTGCGTTGGTTAAACGACTACTGTCCAAGGATTGACTCGATTAGGGATGCATGATATTTAATGCTCATCTAGTCTGTAATGCGGTTCTGTAATCAGCTGTAAATCTCTGCACGTGCGTGATTTCACGTGGAGCAGCCAGTGGTGGACAGTAATGGAGTAGCTTTACTTCGTTACTGTACTTAAGTACATTTTTCAAGTATCTGTACTTTACTGGAGTAGTTTTATTTTGAGTAACTCTTACTTCACTACATTCCAAAGCATAAGATGTACATTTCATAAAACATATTGTTACTCCTTATAATATCACATGCTCCGACACGCAGAAGCTGTGTGTGATTCAAGAATGATCTGATTCTTTTTCATTGAACCTTTTAAATCGGTGCACAACACAACGATTAATTCAGGAATTAGAATGATCCGATTGTAGCTGTTCTCGAGTCGACAACTCACTGATTCAAATGAACCGTTTAGTGCGAGTCTCCAGTGAACTGAATTCACAAGTAAGAACCGGGAGATCTTTTGAGCATGTGTGCGACTGATGCTGCTAAAAGTAAGTTACTAATGCCGAATTTTAGGATTAATTATTGTAACTGAAAATCATATTTAGGTCAAAACTGTCAGTTGTTTGTGAACTAAATCTGTTGTAAAGGGTGATCTATTTAAGCCACTGAAATGCTTGAATGCAGACACATCACAATCAGTGTCTCTGTTTTAAGTCAAAAAAGTTAAACATTAATACACCGATTAAATAAAATAACTCATGCATGTTTAAATTCCCCGCTGTCATAACGTTAACCATTTTATTAAAAATGCTACGTATTTAGCCTTATGTGACATCGGTTTCTATATTCTTTATCAACAGTATAAATTTTTATATTGTTTGGATTAACTAGCCGAGTAGACCGATATGAATGTTTATTCATAACATAATGAAAATAAGAAGTGAAGTGACATTCAGCCAAGTATGGTGACCCATACTCAGAATTTGTGCTCTGCATTTAACCCATCCGAAATGCACACACACAGAGCAGTGAACACACACACACACTGTGAGCACACACCCGGAGCAGTGGGCAGCCATTTATGCTGCGGCGCCCGGGGAGCAGTTGGGGGTTCGATGCCTTGCTCAAGGGCACCTAAGTCGTGGTATTGAAGGTGGAGAGAGAACTGTACATGCACTCCCCCCACCCACAATTCCGTCCGGCCCGAGACTAGAACCCACAACCCTTCGATTGGGAGTCCTACCCTCTAACCATTAGGCCACGACTTCCCCATAAATATATATAATAAATATTGTTATCTGATGCTAACAGTATAGCTAAAAAGCTTGCTGGTGCTAAGTTCAAATATTTTTATTCAACCACCTAGATAGATTACATCTGATGGAAAAATGAATGTTGTGTGGTTCAGAACATGGTAACTACAGTAATTATCAAAGTGGGAAGTGATGCCCTCTGGGGGCATTTGGCCAGGGGTGTTTATACACCACAGAGAAAAAAATCATTATGAACATATTATATTTTCCTTAAAATGTTCTTCCTAACTTCAGGCCTTATTCTCATGTCATATATAACTGTGCTGTTCTGCAAAACAACAAATTTTAAAACACTTTTTTTTTTTTTTTTTTTTTTTTTTTTTTTTATGAAAATCATATGGTCAACTGTTTTCTCTCAGGTACATCGCAGTGTAAGCTTCACAGTGAACATTACTTTCGTCAGCATAGTCCATATCAACAACAAAAATATGTCTTGACTCCATATAGTGGTTATTTTGGGAAAATCCCAGGTATTTCGAACAGTAGGATTATAAAAAATGTGCTAATATAAAATTAAAGTAGCATATATAAAATAAATCTATCAGTACTTTTTTACTTACAGTAAGTACATAAAAAAATCGAGTGCTTTTGTACTTTCCAGTAAAATTGAAATAGGAGTACTTTTACTGGAATAATATTTTATTACACGTACAGTATCTGTACTTTTACTCAAGTACTTGATTTGTGTACTTCGTCCACCACTGGGAGCAGTATTTTCTACACCGAGCCATTGTGCACTCACAAGCTGCGCAAAATATGATCGGATTTTGCGCAGCTAGTCAGTGAGCAACGGCTCTGTGTAGAAATTGCTGCTCCACGTGAAATCATGCACATGTAGAGATTAACCACTGAATACAGAACCCGCTTTACTGACAAGATGCGCGTTAAATATCATGCAATATTTATCGTGCATCCCTAAACTCGATTACATCAGTGTTTATTTGTACATTTGATCTTTTTTATATTTATTTGAGATTTATTTACAGTAAGAAATGCAAAAAGCAGAAATGTTAGGCAAAATGTAAATTCTGTAAAACTGTTGAAATGTGTCAGTACTTTTCTAGATATGACCTGCTGTTTCCATGACGCTTTCCAACAGTGCTTTTCAGGTAGTTGCGTCACATTCCTTTCTGCACGTATCGTGTTTACCAGCATCGCATCGCCTTAACTTCCTAACACAGGCAACATCAGTGATTCTCTCGCACTAGTCTCATACAAACACCTAATTTGTTTTGTTGGTTTTCTGTGGTGCGTGTGATGGTTGACAGACTGCTGCCCACAACTGGATTTTAAATTAGGAACTTTAAGTGAATTCTGTTTTTATTGGCAAGCGGCAGCGCTGTATCCGTGTGTGAGAGCCAGTCTGTCTGTATGCTTGTTTAGTTGTTTGTGAAGTGATTGCCAATCAGTCTTCCTGATAATAGGCCTCTGTGTTTCAAGAACTTCATTTTTACGTGTTCCTTTGTCTTCCTTTCTTTCCAGTTACCTCTGATCTTTTCTTGCAAAATACTGTTTTAGTGCCTAATTCCTTCTTCTCATTTGAAACTACCACACACACTCCAAAAGAAACGGGATGGTTAACTAGCAAATAACTGTGAACGGTATAGTTTCTCTTACATAAGGCTGTGTTATTACCATGCCCAGACTTGAGAAGGAATGTGTACACGGAGTGGTTTTCCACACAGGTGGGTAGTGTCTTTTTCTACAGGCTGGGTCCTGAGAATATCTCAGGCTGTTGTGATTTACTGGGCGGGGCTTTTTGCTGTGATGTCATCGCATCATAGGCAAAGCAGCCGCGTTGGCAAAAGTGTTGGGTGTGCTCGTCTCTCAACCCATGATCAGATGACACCTGATCACACTGCCCTGTGCAGAGATTGTGGATTCACAAGGGATCAAAGGTCATGACCCGGAGAGCAGAGGGCACTGATGTCATCAGGAAGTCAGCTGACTGGGGATGGGACCACGGCCATGCCTTTATTTGGCTTCTTTGTTTGCTGTGTACAAGGGAGAGGAGAGAAATCATGTTGTTTCAAATACACTGGTTTACATATACAGACATGCGTGCAAACAGTCACATTGGATGCGATGGTGAAATCTGGCTGCCTTTTGGACTAGTCCACATCTCTTTAAATAGATAATCGTAGTATTATTTGGAAATCAAAAATTTGTAAAAGTATAAATAAAAAATCTCTGAACTGATTGATTTAAACTGATCATTTTAAAGAACTGATGCAAGGAATCAAATATTTAACAAAATAGTATGTGCAATACATTTATAGTTCCTTTACAGTATAGTTGGCAAAATTGTGGCACACTTTCTTCATGCCCAAACCTCCTTGTGACCTTTCACTCTGAGAGATAAAGGGTCAAGGGCCCGTTGCATGCATATTTCTGTGTATTATGAATCAGCTGCTGTGTGTAAATGTTTCTGCCATTGGTTTGAATGAACGGATGAGCCATTGTTTGAAAGTTTGGAGAAGAATGGCTTCATTTCATGAGCGGAGGCCAGGCCGTTAGTGTTTGTTTTGGTGTAAAGTAGAGCTGGTATTGTCAGAGCTCATTTCATTTACCCAAAGAGCTGAATGCTTTCATACTTCATATTTGTCTTTGTTTTCTCTCTGCAGACGGGCCGTATCGATAAGGCCTACCCTACAGTATGTGGGCACACTGGCCCTGTTCTGGACATCGATTGGTGTCCTCACAACGACCAGGTCATCGCTAGTGGATCTGAAGACTGCACCGTGATGGTACGTCACCCTTCCTTACATTTGCTGTCATGTAAATGAGATTAAATTTGAGACCGTGTGTCAAGTAGGTGATACTTCAGATTCATGCTGATTTGATGCTCAAGAAATATTTATAATTAATTGTTGAAAACAGTTTCTTTGACCAGAAGCACTTATTTGAAATGGAAATCTTTTGTAACATTGTAACTTTCTTCACTATTACTTTTAATCAGTTTAATTATAAAAAGGTGTTAATTTCTTTAAAAAAACTATCTCATAGTACATGTATAAATGATATAAATTCTAACTATTAAATTCAGTAATCAATGCAATGTGGTGTTAATTGTCAGGATTATACACATTAATGCATTTTTGAACCCCTAACCAGAAGCATTTCTTCTACACTTAATTTGACGCCGACTTAACAGTTGAATAGCAGCATGTTTTAATTCTGTACAGAAAAGTTCTAAGATGGCATTGTACTGTTTATTTATTTATTTTGTATGTGTACAACCCTAGCTAAACCCCTGCAGTCATTCTAAAGCTTGTTTGTCAATTGGGTGGATATGACCATTTGTAGATAAAGTTTCCCTGAATAGCCGTCATCACATCTCCACCCACCCATTGAGTCCATGTGTGGCTGGCAAAGTCTGCCCCATGACTCATGTGAACGGCAGTAGATCGGATCACAGCGTAACTGAAGGCTTGCTCTTCTGGACTGTTTTAGATTAGTTGAAGCCCAGCCTGAAGTCATTGAATCAGCAGTTACTATTTTATAGTTCTGAGGTCAGTCTGGCTGGCTCTGGGTCTATTTGTCATGCTGCTAGCCTTTGTTTGGCCAGTGTGCAGAAAAAATAGTGCTTGTGTACGTGTAATGAGTGTTGAGTTTAACAGGACACTGTCTCTTGTCCTCTCTTGGGGAAAACAGAGTCCTGGAAAGGTGATGACTCCTACAAGTTTTTTGTATTTTTGTATTTTTTTACCCTACGTTCCCAGGTTCATACACACTCATCCACTCTATTATATATAAATATTTAGTCTTAAATTGTTGTGATTTATCCAATCAGAATCAAGTGTTTCTGAGAGCTATTGTAAAAGTATGTAAAACATGTAATAAATGCTGAGAATAATGGAAATTTAGCTGAGAAGAAAGGAAGTTAAGGAGAGAGGCTGACTTAATAATCACATACTACTATTACTATTTCTGCCATAAAATTCTGAAAGAACATCTGTACTTTTAAACTTCAAAACTCTGCCCTCTGCTGCCACCTTCAGTTACCTTAATGTAACTTAAAATTAACAAATTAATGTAAAGTGAAAAAAATAAGTTTAATAAGATTTCATCATAATGTAATTAAACTAACACTGAATTAAACATTTAAATTACGGTTATTTATATACAATTTGTATTTTTTGAATTGGAATTTATGTATTTTAAAATTTTAGTAATTTAGTTATGTGCTTTTGTCATTTTTATTATTATATTTTCTCTTTCTATTTCCGTATCAGTTTTTCATCTGATACTTGCAACCTCCTGGCAAATTAATTAATTATAGAAATAAAACAACATGATTTGTTTTAATGCATTTTTGGTTCATAATTTTGGCACATAATGCAGTTTAGCAACTATTTGATTCAGTGTTGTTTAAATGCAATTTGGTATTTATTAATATTTTTAGTTAGTTATGTACTTATATATATATATATATATATATATATATTTATTTATTTATTTATTTATTTATTTATTTATTTATTTCTGTTTAGCTTCGTTTTCATCCGTTTTAGTTTTTAGCAATATAGTACTTCAACTTTTTTCAGTTAGTTTCCAAGGCAACATTTCTAATTTTCAGTTAGTCAATTTTTTTTCATTTAATATGTATTTTTATTTCAGTGTGATTTAATTTTCCAAAAGTATTTTGTAATGGATTTAGGCTTGGTTAACGATATACTTCATTTCCATTTACTCTTGCACTTCAGTATTATTTTAAATGAATCGAATATTTGCATATGAATTTTTGTTGTTGTTTTCAGGTGTGGCAGATTCCAGAGAATGGCTTGGTGACCTCGATGCCAGAGCCAGTGGTAGTGCTGGAGGGTCATTCTAAGAGAGTGGGAATTGTTACCTGGCATCCCACTGCACGCAACGTCCTGCTCAGCGCAGGTGAGAACCCTCATCTGATCCATCAGGGAGAAGGAAATTTGATAGAAACCGTAACAGATGTGTTGAATGTTTTGACACTCATCCAGTTGCCTTTATCAGTATCTGTCAAAAAAGCTTCAGTGGTGTCTAATAAATACCTACTTTAACATTCAAACATGATTATTTCCCCATTTTCTTTTGGGGTTTTCTGCAGGCTGTGATAATGTGATTATCATCTGGAATGTGGGGACGGGGGAAGCCATAATCACCCTTGAGGATATGCACCCTGACATCATCTTCAGCGTCTGCTGGAACCGCAACGGCAGTCTCATCTGCACCGCATGCAAGGACAAGAAGGTCCGTGTGATCGACCCACGCAAGGAGGACATCGTTGCGGTGAGTGCTTGCTTTTCTGAACAAATAGTAGTGTTTGTAGTTTTTTTTTGGTAACTCTCAATATAAACGTTTCTGAATTACATGGTTTGACAATCAGTTTCTCTGGCTTTCCTCTGTCAGTTGAGGTGCTGGATGTTGATGTGTTTACTTGACTTGAAAAGCATTCGGCTGCTCAGTTTTGAGTGAGTGTGAGCATTATTGTGATGTATTATTGTGTGCCTCGCTGACAGGAGAAGGACAAGGCCCATGAGGGTGCCAGGCCTATAAGAGCTATTTTCCTGTCCGACGGCAAAGTGTTCACCACTGGTTTTAGCCGCATGAGCGAGAGACAACTCGCCCTCTGGGATCCGGTAAGTTGCTATGGAAAGCGTAGACAAATTTCACCCTTTACACCTGCTCATAAATAAATTCAAACAAATACAGGCTTTCCAGATTAAGAAAATAACTGTTAGTTGCAGTTTCTGATGGAAGTGACACATAATTGTCCTTTTTAATATATTTGAACCATATATTTGCTCTGTCTGTCTGTCAGGAGAATATGGAGGAGCCAATTTCTGTCCATGAGATGGACACCAGTAATGGAGTCCTCCTGCCCTTCTATGATCCCGATACTAATGTGGTCTACCTGTGTGGGAAGGTAATTGCAGCGCATGCATTGCTGTTTCAAAGTCTGGAGTAGCTGTCAAAAGTGACAGTAAAGACATTAATAATAATAATATAAAATTTATTTTTCAAATAAATGCAATTATTTTGGAATTTCTATTGGAAAAAAAACTGACACACACACAAAAATCAACATTTGATATTAAGGAATGTTTCTTGAGCACCAAATCAGCATATTAGAACGATTTCTGAAAGATCGTGTGACACTAAAGACTGGAATTATGATGCTGAAAATTCAGCTTTGCCATCAGAGAAATAAATTGCATCTTAAAATATATTAAAATAAATAAATAATTGTAACTTTATTTTACATATTGTGTACACCTGGATATTTAGTATTTATTATGTTGCATTCTGTTTGTTTATTGGAAATGGGACGATGGTAATAACATTAGGGTTTTAGTGGCTGACTGATGTTTTATCTCTATTAGGGTGACAGCAGCATCCGTTACTTTGAGATCACGGATGAAGCTCCTTTTGTCCATTACCTCAACACCTTCATCACTAAGGAGCCTCAGAGGGGCATGGGATACATGCCCAAGAGAGGACTGGACGTCAACAAGTGTGAGATCGCAAGGTATAGCAACAATAATTATTTAGCTGATGGTAGCACGTGCCAGAATCTCATGAAACATGGCATGTGGGCATGCATATATGTCTGTGTGTGTGTGTGTATTAACACACAACACACGCACACACATCCTTTTATTTTAAGGTAAAACATGACCTAGATGTTTCTTTGCAAGTTTTTGAATGTTTATTTTTAATGTAGTTAATTTAGTCTAGGTTTTGCTAGTTTTTCATAAACTGCTGAGATTTTAAGATATAGTTTGTAGTTCTATTTTTCAACACCAGGGCATGAAGGGAAGATAGAGTCCCAATCCACCCAAAAGAGGGCAGCACTAGACTAGGATTCTTCAAAGGATTCTTCAGAATAAGATTTCTATTCCTAACCAGGAGTGATGCATTAATAGAGGTTCCATTTTTATGGGCATCTAAGAACTGTGTTTAATCGCTTGACTTCCCAAATGAGTCCTACACTAACGTCTGCTGTCTTCATGAAATGTTCTAATAGACTTGTGTGCTTTTGTGTGTGTATTCTCAGGTTTTACAAACTGCATGAGAGAAAGTGTGAACCTATCATCATGACCGTGCCAAGAAAAGTGAGCCTTTTGAGTTGTTTTGCTCTTTTGTTTTTAAGAGTACAGCAGCCCTGCAGCCTGGACTGTATATTCTGAGCCACAACTTCCTGCTTTGGCTTCTGTTTTCTGGCATTGTGAAAGAGCTGTTCTATTAGTTTACCAGACCCGGTTTTGAAATGCATCCAGGTGGTTTTCACACTGGGTTTCATTAATTTGATACTACTCCTCCTCTACAGGTCTTTCATCACATTTTATTATTTGGCTTTAAACCGCAGTATGTTGAAACCAAACATGTGAGTTAACTGTTTACCACGGCACCTAGGCAACACTGCAGGAGGAGTCCGTGTCCAAAATAAAAAGTGTTGTTCACTTCACCTTCTTTATGTTTGTGTTCCTCTGTTTTTAATAAGGGTTCAATAATAAGAATAACCCTCTGACCCAGGACCAGAGTTAGATAAGGCCCAGTGCTGCCAAAATGTTCACTAGCCACATCATAAACATTACTGACAACAAGCTTTTTTTGAATGATAGTGTTTTTGATGCAAAATATAAATATTGTTTCCATATATGAAATATATGAAAATACGAAAATAGACAACATTTTCACTGGCCACAAAAGAATGGTCAACAGACATAAATTGAGAAAACAGCTTTGACACCAGGGACCTGAACTCTGCATCTTTTGCATGATTGAATGATTTGCACGATTCATCTACTACATTTCTTAACAACTTCTAACACTCTTCCTTCCATCAGTCGGACTTGTTCCAGGATGATCTTTACCCCGACACTGCTGGTCCGGAGGCCCCCCTGGAGGCTGAGGAATGGTTTGAAGGGAAGAATGGAGACCCTGTCCTGATATCCCTGAAACATGCATACATCCCAGGCAAGAACCGTGATCTCAAAGTGGTCAAGAAGAACATCCTAGACAACAAGCTAAGCAAGAATACAGAGAATACCACTCCTGCCATCAAGACTGCCACCTCGACACCATCTATTGTGAGTGGGACTCATTTACTTAGCTATTTCTCCAGTCTGGATTATCATCCTATTCAATTTCATTTCGCTTTCCTATCCTCTTTTTCCTCCCAAATCTCAATTTTCTAAATTCTCTGTAAACACAATTTCTTTACTTGTAAATTGCACTGTGGTTCAGAGTGACCTACATGCAGCTAAATGATTGTATTGTTCAAGGCCAGCTTCTCTTTTTGGCTCATTTTTATAGTTTTAAGGATGTTCCCAAACCCCAGCCGCATGCCTGCTTAACCACATGACAGCAGCAGCACGTGTGTCCCGCCCTCTTTACCCAGCTCTCCCTGCTCAGGGCTGCAATCACACTGGCCTTCAGACACGCCCGTGTTAGCTGCTATTTATCACACCCAAAGATTATGCTATAGTTTGCATCTTAAATATTTACATATGCAGTTTTGTAATTAACCAAATTTGCAACTATTCAATTTTGAAATAGCTGAAATAGGTAAAGTGAAAAGGGGGAAAAATTGACATGTTGCCTTGGCAACTAATTATACAAAATAAGCTTAAGTACTAAATGAAAAAATAAAACTAAATGAGCTAAATATAAATATTAAAAAACAAGCTGTATTAGAAAAACTAAAATGACAACTTGAAAATATATATAAACAAAGCTTGTTAAATATAAAAAATTCATATATATATATATATATATATATATATATATATATATATATATATATACACACTATAATAGTAAATAAATAATGCTAGTATAAAATCGAAATATAAAAAATTAAGCAGAATTACAAAAACTAAAATGACAACTTGAAAATAAATATAAACAGCTTATGAATTTATACTATAATAGAAAATAAATAATGCTAATATAACTCTGGCATATGGCCTGTTGATTCGTTATAAGTGATTTTATTATATATTTTTGTGTGTGTGTGTGAGACACCCCCCTACCCCCCATTTTTCCAATTATGGTCTGTAATATCAGTTATGACTTATAATTAATAACTCCTTTTTATTGGCACAAGTTGTCCTTAACTTTTGTCTTCTACTTTTTCTATCTGAACAGAAAAGTGAAGCTAAGCTGGATGAAGTTTTGAAAGAAATGAAATCTCTCAGAGAGCTGGTCAGCAGTCAGGAAAAAAGAATTGCCAACCTCGAGCAGCAGTTGTCTAAAATGGACATCTAAAAGGACCCTGAAATTCCTTCCCCTTCTTCTATTCAGGATATCCCATTGGCCAGGTGGGCGGGGCCCGTCACTGCCAATCACTATGACAGCGTTCCGTCTGAAGCCTGCCTTGAAAAGACTCCAACCAACATTCCAAAATGTTTTTTTTTTTTTTTTGCAATCCCTAAAGCCTGCTTATACCACATGGCCATTTGGAAAGCAAGAAAATTTGACCTGTTTAGCTTTTTACTCCATTTCACTCCCAATCTTTCAGCAACAGCTGTGTTTTATCTGGTGTTCTTGAAAGGTCTTAAGATTTTTGTTTTGCTTTTCTTATTAAAATTGTGACCCAAAAGATTGCATCCTGAAGCAGTTACATGAACTTGATGAGCTCAAACTTTGAAGTAGTCAGTATTGCAGTTCCCCTCTCACCCTTCTAAGTTGCCAAATTTATAGAGGAGTTATGCACCTCCCTGACAGTATTTGACTAGATTTCCATTTCTTATAAGGGACAAAGCAATATGCTATTCATGCAAGGAGGGGAAATCATTGGAACCATTCATCACTGTTATATGTGTCTTTCTAGAGAATAAAATATCAAATAAAAAAACTTGGCAAATGTGGAGTGGAAAAAGTTTACAAACCATTACTGGAAAACAATACATGTGCAATGTAAAAGTGTTAAGATATTAATTAGCAAAATGCTAAAAATAATTGTGGTTCTGGTGGTTGCCATGAACACAGCCAGTGTGTACTGTACTCACATCTCCGAACACTTGCTGGCAAAAGTTACTCATCGTAATGGTAATACAAGCAAATTGAGTCGGTTTTTCCCCTTTCTCGTTCCACGTATCTGTTTGAAGCCTGAATGAAGCCAGAAAACGCATGGGTCTCATTTTGTAAACTCTAGCAAGTCTCCGCTTCTAGTTTCACATCCCAAAACATGATGATATAAACTCAGAACAAGATAATGTCCATAGATGCTTAATGGCCATTCATTGCTTTACGGGCTTGATAGCTTTTACCCTGACTTTGTTCTATTCAGATGTCATTCAGGTCTAAGGAACACTGTTAGGTCTGCTTAGCTTTCTCATTAATTCCTACAAACCTCATCTTTAGTTGTGCCATCCACAGCGTCTCAGAAACCAAGCTTGTATGAGTCTCAAGAACTTTTGCTGTGCATTGTAGAGTGTGACTACCAGCAAAATATTGAGTCATGATTAACCTCCTTCTCTTAAGTCCTAACCAAGCAGAACCAATTCTCTCAAGGGCAGCTCATGTCTAGATGATAATTTCACGAACGTATTTATGTATGCCGTAAGTTTGAGTTGATGACAAGTGGCTTTTTTTTGTTTATGTATTGGTCATGCCAGGAAGAGTGGAAACTGTGATTTCTGGTTTTAGATTGCTTTGGCTATATCCTTCCTCAGAGCGTTCTCTTGTGGTTTTCATTTTGATGCTTCTACATATCTCATTTCGGTTTGCATCACTGCCTAGTGCCTCTTTCATAGGTTCTGAAAAGCACCTTCCCTCCTCTGCATGTCTTTTAGCCTAAAATAGACACCAACTTCTCACCTCAGAACCATTACCTGACCTACAAGAGTTTCATTTGAAACGAGGCTTCAGATCTGTCTGCGTCGACAGCAACAACAAACAACTCAAAACCTCTGATGTCATTCTCACGCTTTCGCTTTCTCTCTTTTTGGTGAAGTTTTATAGTGAAGGGTTTGTAAACGTAGGGGCCGTGTTTATGGGAACAGATGTGCCGAGCTGGATCAACTTCAGGAGATGTGATGGCTCCATTATTGAGTGTTTAAGTGGCCTCAGGAGGCATCTGTGATGCAGCCTCGAGTGTGTGTGGTTTCAAAGGAATGAATGATTGAAGTGAAAAGGGACTTATGGAGGTTGAAATGATAATGCAGGAAGAAGGCTGGATGTAAGTGATTTATTTAGATGCTTTGTAAATGTTGTTTTTTTTTTAGTTTAGTTTTCCTTTACATGTTTTTGGCTGTAGGAAGGTGTTTATCCATCAGTTGGATTTTCAGAGCATTTTAAAGAAATTCCCCTCTATGCACACTGTGAGCCTTTAATGTTTCCAATGATACAATAAAATTAGAATTGAAAGGAAGGAGAACTAGAAATTAAATTTTGTGCATAACTGTTCCATTTTTGTTCATTATCTGCTTCAAGTATAAAGAGTCTTACTGATTACCAGAAAAAAAAATAATAAACTGAATTTTTGGTCTTTTGTCTCACTCTCTTTTATTCTCTCTCTTCTAATTATTAAACCATTCTTTGTGGAAGTGTAGTTGGTTCCAAGTTCTAACTTGGTGTTTTAGGGAACTAAGATGTGATATTTAAGTCTCGTCTCGCTCATTTGTGTTTGCGTCAGAGTTTGAGAAGCTCAGCTTTGGTCTGACGCTTCATGAGGTTTGACTTCCTGTATTTCCTGCAGTGAGTAGGTTTTGAGACAGCATTGTGAGCGTGTGTGGGGGCATAACGTTCAGTTGAACTCCAGATCAACACCCCATCAACAGAAGAAACGGATGGTATGTAGTTTAGTTTTGTATTCAAAGTTTGCCTTGACAAATTTTTCATCTTAAATCAGAATTTAGGTTTGTGATTTTTAAAATTCATCAACTGTAGGCTCGACACTACTTGAATCTGAAAGTACATTTTTAAAGATTTCATGAAGTTTGACCATGACATTAACCGTAATCTATTTTAAAAGGAGTAGTAAAGTGTTGATAACTGTAAAAAGACAATTTGTCAGCTAAAAGGAAGTGTTTTACCTAAATGGTGTAACCACATGCTATATTCACAAACTGCCACCATGAGCTTGTTAAAGTACGAGCAATCTGTATGTAACAATGAGGCATTTTGTTCTTCCACTGTTGCTAGACCTCAGTTAGCTCTCAGTTCTCGTTGTCTTAAAGCTCCTCTCCACTGAACATACTAGAGGGGAATAACCATACAGTATATAAATCTGCTCATTAATAGCATGTGAAAATATGTGCATCTTAAGCATCATTGCAACATTCTCTGTCCTTTTTGTGCAGATGGCAATGGTAACTAACAGGCTTGGGTGTTTACCAGTTCTTGTTTTCCTGCTGACTTTGAGCAGTTCAGTCACGCCAACTCCTCTTAGGATGAAAAGAGAAACTAGTCGCAATGTGACATCGATAAACACCAGTGACACACAGAGTACAGCAACCATAGCAGAAGTTGAGAATGCAAGAAGCACCACTGTGGAAACGTTACAGACAGTTGAGGTGAAATCTGATTCAAAGGTCTCAGCAGCTACAGAATACCTTCATACTCCAGATCTGAACCACACCCAACAGAACTACCTGACAGTTCACCAGCCAGCAGATAATGAGAGTACTTTTCTCACCCAACTTCCCACAATAAATACTAGTACTGGACACATTTCACATGCAGGAAGTTCTGCCCCCTCATTTCCTGCATCGTTAAAGCCCAGTAAGTCAACAGAGAAGTACATGACAGCAGCAACAAGAAGAATGTCCACGGATACAAAAGGACCTACTACTGACGTTTCCTCAACAGCCACCAAAAAATCAACCACAGCAATGACTCATTCATGTTCCACTGCCTCTTCTCAAGAGGACGGGTTTGTGAACAGTTGCCTCATCGCAATCGCCTCGATGGCAGCATTAACCACCATCTTTATCATTAGCACCATCTGCTTGGCTACGAAACTCTCGGGATACAGATACAGGCTCAAGGCGCAGCTTCTCCAAGAGACTGAGATGGTCTGCATATCTGCCCTGCTGAATGATACCGATCACCCCGTTCCAAAGCCAAGACGACATCCCAAAAGTAATGGAGCATTGATCCCAAATACTGAGGATGGAGATCTTGATGGAGATAATCTCACTCTAAACAGTTTTCTTCCTGATACCGAAGGCCCTCTTTAGAAGTTGAAATGTTTCTGTATGCACTAGGAACCAGCGCTTTATTGATGGATCACAGAATTTTGTACTTTCAAACATTGTCAGTGTTTGACACGAACCCAGCTCTTGAGGTCACCAAGAGGTACAATCCACAGTATATCTGTGGTGCAGGTTTATCAGTTTTCTAGGGAGTTTCAGTCATATGAAATAAGTTCAGTTATCTGATGCCTGGCTTGTAAAGTGCCGTTTTATGCTTTGTTGTATAATAATGAACATCCCACATCTTTTATTTAATCAGTGGAACACTTATATTGTAATTGTTTTTTTGTTTTTTTTGCATGTGTGAAGATGTTTTAACGTTATATTTAATCAGTGTTGACATATACTAAGGAGCACAGACATTAGCAAGGCTTGGCAGAATACATTGCTGAAAATGGTCTATTCCTGTCTGTGGTTCAGTTAGCGCTATATAATTTAAAGAGTGATGTTGGATATTATCACAGTCTGAATATAACATTATCATTGCGAATGTACATAAATTAGATGCTCGCCACATGTTAAAAGTTAAAAATGTTAAATCATTTAATAGATGTCACTTGGATGTCTTACATTTTAAAGTCAATGTGAAGTGTTGTACGTATGCAACCCATTTTTATTTGTTTATTAAGTTATATGAGGTCAAACTATACAAGATATTTGAAAATCAGCTGACATTACTTGAATTTATTATACTTAATAATATGTTCCATTCCATTTGGAATAAATTGGATCAGGAAAAAGCTGATGTTCCTTTACATACCATAATTGAGCCAAACCAAACAAGAATGAAATGATGCCAAATTAATGAAAGTAGCTAATTAACTCTTAGTTAACATTTTCCCATTGCTATGTGACATCAGTGGAAAAATGTAAGTAGTTTCTGAAGAATATAAAAAATTGTGAAAATAAATAACTTAAGTATTTAAAAACATGCACTGATTAATGGTTATATTGCATTAAAGTAGAAGGGTCAATTTATTTAATATTTTTTGACCAATTAATGACGGTTCAATCTCTGATGTTAATAAAGAAAAATAACAGGATGTGAAGCTATGTTTACATCCTAATATGTTATTTTGGAACATCTGACTTCTTATTAGTTTGATGAATGTAGCTGGATTGTCCTTGTCCCATGCATCCATTCGTGTTCTAGAGGAGAGAAAGAGAAGGACCAAAAAAAGGGAGGAGATGGAGCAAGAGGGGAGGGAAATGTCCTTGTGCAAATATCTAGAGTTTTTTAAGGAAAACCCACACAGAAGCTTCCATAAGCTTTTCCGGACAGCAGAGGCAGCTATATATCTTCCACAACTGTATTTGTCATATTTATTTTGCCTACAGTACCTGTAGCTTGAAGTGTTGGGGTCAAAGTGCATCAGAGTAAGGAAGTAAATCCAGCAGTGAGTATTTGAGCATTTCCTTCATTGAGAGAGTATGTGTCATGTTTCACCTTCACATTTTATAAATAATTTATTAGCACTATACATAGAATAGATGTCAGTTCTCTTTTCAAATGAATTTGTATCAGTTTCACTCAAAAAATGCTTGTTTATGAGTTTAATCATGAGCTTTCCTGATAGGGTGGTCTCAAAATTTGAAGAATGAGTCATAAATGTCATAAATACAAAACTTAAAATACTGGTGTCTGCAAACAAATGTTGCTGAATCATTTATTTGAACCAGCTTTGCTTTTCTATGCTATTTTGCAATAGCATTTTTTTTTTTTTTTTTGGTTTAGTATTTTGTGATATGCATTTAAAATGTGAAGTGAGTGTTCACTTTTGTTTATTTTCCATTATACTTTAAGTTTCTTATATTGTCATTTATACTTTTCTTTTTATGTGATCTGCCTTTTTTTGCATTTCTTATTTTATTGTTAAAACGTGTTTCCTTATTTTATTACATTTTTGTGGTCTGCACAGAGGATGCATATTCTGTTTAGATTCATCTAGCACATGCTGCCTGAGTTTGATGTCTTTTAAGCAATGTTCCTGCAGCACATTGCCGAGATTATCTCCTCTTGTAATTTACTAATTCAAAACTGTACAAGCAGAAATGTAATGCCTTCTGATTAGCAGAGAATGTGGTCAGCACTGAGTGGGAACAGTTTTTATAAACATACGTTTTAAAGAAGTAAAGGCATTTGAAGAGATTACTCTGTTGGATAGTACTCAATTTGTGGTTTACACTACAAATTCTGATGGTGTTCGTTTTAGAATTTACCTCCAAACCTAACCTGCAGCCAAGAGCCAGTTTACAGTCTAATGGTTAAAGTAAGCTTATCCATCCTATATTTTTTTATAAACCTCCAGTTATTGTTTTAAAATGGTTAAAATATATATATTTAAATAGTCTAGCCTTAATGCAGAGCCTTGCCAATGTATAAACCATATGAATATTATGTGTGTGTTCTTGAGCAGTGCAGAAATAGTCTCACTGGTCTGTGGCCTGTCTCATTGCAGCTGGGCTGTAAATACAGGCCTGTGAGCTGTGGCTCTCCCATGCCTTGCTGCACCCTCACAAATATATATCTGGCCTTGCTTTTGCTTTTCTGTGGTGAGCGGGTAGCATCAGCTAGGCAGCGAAATTACAAACCAGGCCTGGACTCCCTCCGCCTCCACCCCAAATAAGTAATGACTGGATGTAACCAGAATAGCTCTTCTTCTGCGAGGAAACAGTTTGTGAGAGTCTACAGTGATGTGTGTGTGAGATACAAGCAGCTTCCTTCCTGTGATTCAAAGAAAACCGATAATACGGATTATATAGATAATAGCTCTGTGTGAGTACATGACCATCTAGATAACTATTAACTATCGCTGAAAAAAGAAACATTTTCAGTATGTTGCATGCTACATAAAATAGTTCAAAGACTTTGATGACCCTTGCAATACTAAAGAAATTCATTAATCTTCAAATAAGGTAGAAAAAAGACAATATGCCACCATGCCACTGTGATGTAAACAAATAATAATACCATGGTATTAATATTAGTACTCCACATTACTTCCAAAAAAAAAAAAAAAAACATGGTACAGTACATAAAAGCAAAATAAAAAAAAATTGACATCTTTTTTGGATGCCAATTTTATTTGTATTTAAATTCAAATTTAAAGTTTTGATTTTGTTATTATTATTATTATTGGTGGTGGTGTTTAACTAAAATAGTTTTACAAAAATATAGCTTCTTGGTAACACTTTACAGCAAGGCTCTATTTTTTAACATTAGTTAACTATATTAATAAACATAAAGTAACGAAAGATTATTCTAAATCATTTAGTAATCTTAGTTAATGTTAATTTAAGCATTTACTTCTGCATTATTATCAAAGGTTGTATCTCTTAATATTATTGAATGAACCTGAGCTAAGATGATATAACAATGAAGAGTTGAACAAATGTGACCCTGGACCACAAAACCAGTCACAAGAAAACATCTTTCTTTTCTGAATAAATAAGCTTTCCATTGATGCATGGTTTATTGGGATAGGACAATTTGGCTGAGATACAGCTATTTGAAAAAAATTTAATATTGAAAACAAACGCCTTTAAAGTTGTCCAAAGTTCTCAGCCATGCAATTATCAAAAATTAAGTTTTAATATATTTACAGTAGGAAATTTAAATATCTTCATGGAACGTAATCTTTACTTTATATCCTAATGATTTTTGCCATAAATGAAAAATCTATAATTTTGACCCGTACAATGTTTATTTTGGCTATTGCTATAAATATACCCCAGCGACTTAAGACTGGGTTTGTGCTCCAGGGTCACAAATGTATTGTTCATTGTTAGTTGATGCATTAACTAATGTTAACTAACGGGACCTTGTTACAAAATGTTACGAACTTCCAAATATGTAAAATAATATAAAAAATACTGTAACCACCTTCATGAAACATAATGCTCACTTCCTGTTTCTGTTGGGTGTGACTAGTAATGACAACATTTGTATCCATTTTACAGGTCTTTAGAGGAAGTATGTCACTCTCTCTGCACTTTGTTTTTCTGCTCCTGACTGCTCTTTGGGGCAGCAGTTGCTTTGCCAAGCCCGCCCCATTCAACGTGTCCATGGAGGGTAGTGGGGATGAACCCGAACTCATCTTTCCCATTGCTCGTACCACCCATGGTCCTCCATCCACCTCACCACCTCCCAACATAACAACCACTTTCATCCGCATCAAAGACTTTCTTTTCAACCAAGTGGTAGACTTCCTGAAGGAGAACTTGCTTCTCATCATTGTCGTGACCTCTCTGTTAGTAGTCATCATCTTCATCGTCTGCTGTGCTTCAGCGATGAGCCACAAACGCAAGCTTGAGGCCTACTATCCTCCGAAGACCCACACACCCAGGAAATACATGAGTCAACCTAGTAAATCTGCGGAGAAACCACATAACCAGATTCAGGATGGTAAGACAACAACTGCAAAGACCCTACGAGAACCCACCAAAGCATTAGTTGGTGAGAAGGATGGAAAAGACCCCCGGCCAAAGCCGAAAGAGGTCCAACAGGTGGAGGATGTTGAAGTGGTGGAGATGCAGAAAGATGAGCCTCAGAAGAAAGAGGAGCATCAGCCAACCACCTCAAACGCCACCTCCAGTCAGCCGCTGGTCTGTACGTGTCACCTCAGAAAGGCCAATCACACCACAGCCTGAGAGCTTTTTCTGAACCTGCAGGAATGAGCTTGATTCCAAGATGTTTCTATATAAATCTTTTAATAGATATCATGCCCTCACTTCTTTGTGCTCTTGTTGCTTTTGCAACCTGTGTATATCCCAACTGTACTGTATCATCAGAGAGAGAGTGAGTTATTATATGGAAAATAACACTTGAAATTATTTTGTGAATCAATTTCTACTTTTGAGAGACTTGAGAAAATGTCTTTTGGAACTTTTTTCTGACCACTTTCCTTTATTATATTTTACAAATGACATGACTATTTGCATGGTAACCCATAATTTATGCTGTATCTTTCCTAAAGCTATTATCAGCGTGTTATTTTATCTAAACTTCATGACTTTCCTCAGTATCAGATTTAATTAGCTAATATTTTGTAATGTATGTTAAACAGATTTTTTGTAAAAATAAAAAAATTAACTCTCCAAAAATTATCTCTGCTCGGTTCCAAATAAATTAAAAAGAGGTCTGTATGTTTTGTAAATGTCCACCAAGGCTACACTTATTTTTGATAAAAATACAGTAAAACATAAAACTTTCTCACAATTTCAGCAGCCATTACTCCAGTCTTCAGAGCTATGTGATTCTTTCAGAAATCATTGTAATATGCAGATTTGGTGTTCTCAGCCTATCATTAATAGCCAGCTGAATACAAATTAGCAGGCTTTCGGTGGATTGTCCCGTCTGATCAGTGGAGCTAACCAATAACCTGTGGGTTTGTGAGTGTGACATCTTGTATCTTTATAGGTGGTTTAAAATGGACAGGTTATGGATGGCAATGGATATATTACTGTATGTACAGCTCCTTTGCACCTTGTACAGAAGTTGTTATTAACTGTACTGGTCATGGCCATCTTCCCAGACTTTTTAAGCCTGTTGAGAGAATATCATCAGTGAATACAATCACAGAATCTGGAAAACTTGATGAAAGTTATACAGAACAGACTGAAAGTGTGGCTATAGTGGTTAGATCTGATGCTACCTGAAACACGAGTTCATACAGATGGCAGGAATTTTTTTTTTTTTTTTTTAAATGAACTGGTAATACAATATCAAGATCATTCTTTGGGTCAGACCAGCCCACCTTAGAGAGACTGAAGACTATGAAGACTGCCTCTCTAAATTTGACATCTTTTATACCCCATTCCGCCCAAGTACCCTACAGTCCAACCACAGATGAGGAACCTGGTTGTGTGGAGAATTCGACAGGTAAGCCACCTGGAGCATCATCCACTGTGGCATCTAACGCCTCTTTACAGGCCTCCTGATGCTTACAGTGCTTTTGGTACTAAAGAGCACCCTACTACGAAATCTGAGTGTTGCACCACTTCCACAGGTTCCAGGAGACATTAGCACACATTAATATCATGACCTGTGTTTAAGCAACTGTTTTGCATAGAAAATATGTAGAGAACAATACAAAACGATGTATAGCACATGAATTTTCTATGCAAAACAGTTGCTTAAACACAGGTCATGATATTAATGTGTGCTAATGTCTCCTGGAACCTGTGGAAGTGGTGCAACACTCTAAGTTTTCACAACAAATAATACAGCACCAAAGTAGATTCTTTTTTACTTTTTTTATTCTTATTTTTACAATCACTGCCAAAACTATAATGATCCCTCTGAAAATCTAAACAAACTTATAAACTGTAGTAGTGTACATTTACAAACATTGCAGTATTAAGCATTTCATATAGAGGACATTACATGTCAGAGTGAGAGATCTTAAGGAATTCATTGTTTATTTTAATGTGCGTGATTCAGAGATACAGGAAAAAACTTGAATCCAAAAGATCCTCAAAGTCGGTCAATGCAAGCCACTTCAAACCAGCAATGTAAAGGCAGTGTGAATAGAGTAGTAAAGATAAATGCTGGCTGATACGTTTATTATATCCACAGAAAGCATATACACTATACAATTTTTCTCTGAGTCACAATGAGAATTGATGACAGTGACTCGTCTGTGAATAAGTACATTAATTTCTAGCTTTTGCCAATGTCTCCTTGTCGTCCTTCTGTTTGAGTCTGTAGTCTGCTAATGCAGCCTTGATAGCATCCTCTGCAAGCACTGCCAGAAAGAAACATTCACACGAATAAGATTATGAAATCAGAACATCTGTCCTTTTTTTTTTGATGCTATCAATATGTTTGCAATCTCAAACAACCATTTTGATACACATACTAGAGCAATGAAGTTTGACTGGTGGTAGACAAAGTTCTTTGGCAATCTCAGTATTTTTGATTTTCAGGGCATCGTCAATCTGCACATGGAGAAGAGAACATTGAAATGTTGTTAGGAACGCTTGAGAGAACAAATATGGAGCACATTGAGACAATCTGATAACAGTGTGAACTCATGGTCTGAGTCACATTAACTCACCGATTTTCCCTTCACCCACTCTGTGGCCAGTGAGCTGGAAGCAATGGCTGAGCCACAGCCAAAAGTTTTGAATCTGGCATCTACTATCTTGCCATTTTCATCCACCTGAATCTGTCAGACAGGTTGACAAAAAAACAAAGTTACTCATGAAAATAGTAAATAAATACATCTAAGTTGGAATTTAAAAGCACATGTCTTGCCTGAAGTTTCATAACATCCCCGCACGCAGGTGCGCCTACCAAACCAGTGCCTACGTTTTTATCATTTTTGTCCAGGGAACCAACATTTCTGGGGTTTTCATAGTGATCCACCACCTTGAGGGGAATAGAACAAAAAACTGACATGTAAGACATCTAAACAAATAACAACTTCCTGATCAAATTTAACATCAAAGGATTTGCAGACCTGCCAACCTTGCAATTTCTTTCTTTTTTTTTTTTGATTTGAGATAAAGGTTAACACCAAAAGGAAATGTACCCTTGATAGATAATGACAGTGCCCTTCATAACGTCACAGCTTATTAATCTTTATAAGTAAATCCCTTATTTAATTTGTTGTAAGCTTACAAAGCTGTCAGCATACAAAAATATAAGTTTATTCACCTGTGGCACAGTTAAGGTACTGAATGACAACACTGATGAGTTTGTAGGACAGTTACACAAGTGGATTACGAAACTAAATGTACTTACATATGAATGAATGTAATGTTAACTCATAGGTCAGCCGATGACATGTGTTTTTATAGTCAAACAGACTGCGGAAAATACTGTAGGACATGTACAATGTTCTTCCTGTATTGTTTACATGCGCAGTTATCTAATGTTAGCTTAGCTAACAACTACGATTAGGAACTACAACTTAATGAATCAATGGATCAATTGTCGTGGCATGATCGACAATAAGAAAAAGTTACACGTACCTTTTTATGATAAGAGCAGGCTGATCTGAACTCTGGTAATGACAAAGATCTACCGAAAATTGCAGAAGATGCACAGCGCTTGGCTGCAGCCGCTAACGCCATGTTGACTGAATAAATACTGCTGCATAAACAGGGTTTAACCAGCAGGGGGAGCGCTTCACTGCACACCTCATCATTACACAAACATATTTTAAAATCAAAACTAGAAACATTATACATATGATATTCATATTACGTTGTATAGATATTTTCTGCCTTATAATTAATATTTAGCACAACATACAATCCAAGAGTGGGGGCTACTCAACACTTTCAATGCACACAGGTTTTTAATTAATTTCACCAGTTTTGCCCAAACAAACATTAAGCCCTAGTACACTCTAAACATTGTACCTAAACATTGGGCGCGTCTCCCTGCATTTTCTAAGTCATAGTGCTTTATAAATCATATGAAGTCCATCTTTGCATACAATATGCGTATGTTGCATATTTGCTGTTATTGCTGTTTACATGTAACTGACAGAACTAAATCAGCAGGGGGAGCGAATTCACCGTATAACAAGTTAATGTTTAAATTGCAATAAGTAGTGTAAATACTTAATTACTTTATTAAAAGTATGTGTTCAACAGTTAATAACTGTAAAACCTTTAAAGCAGGCAGGGTTAACCTTACAGTACTCAACACTGACTACTGTCAGACTAATCACTTGAGGAGTATAATTTAATTTTAAAGCACGCCATGGCAAAATCAGACTTTAGCACCTCTTTTACTTTTTTGAGATCATTTTAAATCATAAGAAATAGTTTAATAGCTAGTATTACATTTAATTTATTTTGTAATTAAATTACGTATTTCCGTTACGTTAACTAGTTACTCCCCAACACTGTCACTGAGTAATATTGAATATTTTACGTCTATGCATTTGAAATGTGTAGGCTATGTTTCGGAATGTCATTGTTTATATGTTATTACTGCTGCTTTGGACAAAAGCGTGAACATTTTAATGCAGATATTAAGAATGAGATTTCCAAACCACTACAGAAATTATCTCTGAAAGAGACCACAGGTAAAAATGCCAAACTGACAGCAACCAATGCTTGTAGTTGGGACGCGCCCCCGGTTTTTTTTTTTTTTTTGGCGAGACCCGCCTTCTGACTTGCACGAGTCCTCCTGTTTTTCGCGCGTGCTCGTGTGTTGTGTGCGCGAGCCTTGCCCCTGTTTCCAGGCAGATAGTAGTCAACATGGCGGCGACGGGTAACGAAGAACAGACGTTGTTGCCAGATATCGAAGAGGAGGCTGAGGGCATGGAACGAGAGATGGAGTCAGAAGAGGAAGAAGAAGAAGGGATGGGAGTCGAGCATTCCGAGGAGGAAGATGAAGAGGATACGTCCGAGGACGAGCGGGAGAATGAAGCGGAGATCCAGAGGCTGGAGGAACAGGTGAGGAATGAATGAGGCTAACGACTCTCGAAACATACGCAGCTCTCGAAACACAGCACGAACGACTCTGCAGGGAATTTTCTCTTCATATATTTGGTAGAGCCCGTTTATTAGAGCGCTCCTACATGCTTAACCGACCAAACACATGGCCAGGGGTTATACAATTTAGAAATGCATAGCTGTGTTCCTGGGGAATGTGGCTAGCAAAGGTTTAAGCGAGCTAGCGAAGACTTGCGTCTTAATTCTCAAAGTAACTGCCCTTTCATTTCGCCTTTTTACTTATGTTTTTCACCTAAATGCAGACCCAGCTGTGTTTGTTGCGTTGTGACCGTGTATGTCTTAAGAATTTATGTGAATTAAACAATAATAAAGTTTGGAGTGTTTTGATGACGCGTGGTGACGCCATGGAGGTTCATGTGGAGCAGCTTTAAGCAACAGACGCACATGTTAGTTCCTGTTATGTCTTTAGATTTGAATCCGGTTTATAACACATTAGTTTTAGGATACAGACCACATGCAGTTGCAAAAGACTTTCAGGGGTGAGACTTTTCAGGATACAGAGTCCCTCCCCTCGATATCACCCTCTCCGCCATGTTGGCAGGTTTCCCAGCCAGCATTTAAAACTTGGACATTTAGCTAGGTGATCAAAAAAACTGCTTAGACTGGTTTAAGATGTTTTATTCCAGCAAGAGTGACAGCTTTATCTGTGATTCTCCATGATTAATGCACAGGTTTGGTTCAGTCTTTGTGGATTTGCATGCATTGTATTGTTCAGTTCAAAAAATTCCTGACAACTAAAGTCACAGATGTTTTCTGTACAACCACAGTCATGCAGCAGCTGTAATCTAAACTAAGTGTGTCCGATCTCTAAACCACCAGCTAGTTTGTGTTCAACTCCAATACATAAGAAAGCAGAGATTAAAGTTACAATTGTTACCTGCAGAATTCAGTAGATAAATTACAAGAAGTCACATTGATAGGCATTATCTGATTTATTCCAATGTTTTTAGGTCCCACGAAGTCTCTCTCTCTGTGGGTAGTGACGCTGTTCCAGTGTCTCCAACTCTTGCGTGCTAGACTACAGTGAATGCCCGCCTTGTCCAGATGAAGCCATCCTCCCATCCAAATGTATAGTTTGTTAAATGTTTGGGAGTAATTTGAATAGGAGTAATGTTGTTTAGAAGGATTTAGTTCATACCTTGCATATTTCCAGAACCATTGCAATCATGTGATATTTTGCTTGTATGGTTCTTGATTTTGCTTTTTGCATCAAACAGTGTAATCTCACATTGACTTATTGATGCTGAATGAGTTTAGCATGTTTCCTGATGTTAAACTATAGTTGGCGCACTTCTACGAGATACTTGGTGAATCAATTCAGTTGTAATATTTTGTGAATACAAAGTGAATATGATAAAGCTAATGTCAGCAACCCATGTGCATTTCTACAGCTGTCAATCAACGTGTTTGACTACAACTGCCATGTTGACCTTATCAAACTCCTGCGGCAAGAAGGGAAGCTTCACAGACTGCGCAAGGCCAGGCAGAAGATGAGCGAACTCTTTCCTCTCACTGAAGGTGGGACATCCTTAATTTGTTTCGCTCTTCTTGATCTCTCGTTTTGCATTAGCTGGATTTTCTCTGATATTGCAACTGAGAGTGGTGCATATTATGATATAATGTAAAAGAACATTAAATGCTTTTAGAGTCCAGGCTATTTTTTGATTAGTTCTTGAGGTTTAAGAACCCATCACTTTTCAGGAAATTTGATCTGCAGGAACAGGATTTTTTGCAGCAGCCCTAAAGGAAAATTTGAATGGTTATAATGATTCTAATGAATTTACTGGACATGATAATGAGTAGATAATCAAAAGGAGTGGAGAGATTTTATGATGTGGTGATATGGGTATTGTGTGACTAAGTGTTTGACTGATTTGTTTGGTGGAACAGAGATTTGGCTGGATTGGCTGAAGGATGAAATTCGCATAACAGAAGACGAATCAGACCGTGAGAAAGTGTACGAGCTGTTTGAGAGGGCTGTCAAGGATTACATCTGTAAGTGTGGCTTAAATGTATTCCTATTTTTCACTTCTTTGAAACTTAGATTTGGTCAAATTTCGTATTGTTTTCTAAGTGTTATAATATATTTAATGTTTGAGCTAACTGTAAAACACTGTTACTTAAATTCTACATCTGTTACCATCAATAATTTGAGAAATAACATGTAATTGCTGTTTAATTGTAAAATGGATTGTTTTGAGGTAATCCTGTGCTGGGATATTAAAAAAAGATACTGGTAAACTCCTCCACAGGTCCAGAGATTTGGCTGGAATACGTACAGTACTCCATCGGGGGAATGGGAGCCCAGGGAGGCATTGAGCGGGTGCGCTCCATCTTTGAGAGGGCGCTGACTGCTGTGGGTTTACACATGACTAAAGGAGCTTCAATCTGGGAGGCCTACAGGGAGTTTGAGATTGTTATTCTGTCCACAGTACAGGTATTTACTCTGGGTTTCTACTCAGACTAGGGATGTCAAATTTCGATTATTTCCATGATCGATCGTCGTTTAAATTAACGATCAATTAATCGATTAATCGTTAACCATAATACTGCAAAATGCGTCTATTGCAGGCACACAGTCAGCGGTATGACAGGATGTGCAAAAGCCACACACACACACAAAACGCTTTCTCACTTGAATTAAAGAGGTTTTAGTCTGAATAAAATGCTAGTAGCAGGATCATAAAATGAATAGATGCGATTATGATCATTTGATAAAATGAAGAGAGCGCGCCATACTTTTGAGGTCATTTTACTTTGTTGACAGTTTCCAATCCCGCACGGAGAACGCTGAACGCGCCTCTTTAAATGGTTTTGTGGTGCTCGTTGTTGTATTTTAAAGCACAATTGCGATGTTTTCAACTGACATTATTGTATAAAATTATCCGAAATGTGGAGCGCGTGTGACTGCGCTGCACATTAAGTGAACTACATCGGCGCTGCTGCACCAAAACACAGTTGCTCACATTAATTTGATCCTGCTGGATTCTGTCCTAGAAAATGTCAGATTTTTTAAAATCCGGCATACAGCGCATTAGATCGTGACAGTGCATGCGTGCAGACGAGGATGAGCGAGCGCGGATTTGGCTAGATTTATTTGGAGGTTATTGCTCATGTCTCATTCGGCACAAATCGAAATGTTTCCATATTCGCAATGTATTTGAATGTTAAACTATTATTTATAATGTAAACTAGGCTTGTACTTAACACGCATTCGCATATAGACGGAAAAGATGATCCTCTTCATATGAGCAAAAACGTCCTTGGCATAACAGCAGAGTGGACCGGTATACTACTGTCTATTTAAACTGAATGCTCCAGGAATGTGTCGGTCACAGCGCCTATTAATCGCTGTTTTGAATCCAGCAATTATTTATTTAGAAATGATAAGATCTGATTATGACAAGTGTGGTATAAAAGCTTTGTTTATTAGAGGAATAATAGGTTAACTGGAAAATGTTACATCGCGACCATGCTTTTGGACCCCATAGTCTTCATTTACGCGGCTTTGTTCTGGTTTGCCGGTTGGTCACGAATTTCCACAAATTCAGTATATTTAGGCATTGTTTCTTTTCCTAAATCTTCATAGTCTAACCCTCTAATTTCCCAGGTTTATTTTATTATCTTTCGCTTTTAATAACTGTTTTCGCATCTCTTACTGTGGTAAAAATGGGAAGGGAAATTAAAGATTTCATGAATTAAGAATCCGTTCGATTTATTAATTTGTTCCCTTATTTCACTTAAATCATGGGTTATTTAGGGAACAAAATTAATGAAACATGGACAATTGCCACATTAATATTTCGTAGGAATGAATTAACAAGTTGTAGGAATGAATAGACTACCTGTCCTGTCACTGTGTCCCGCAGCCCTGCAAAGCGCACGATATAAAACAGTTATCTGATGAAATGATTAGTAACTACATTTCTATTGCATTTAATGTTGAAGAACTTTTATGTTGTTTCTATTTTAATGTACTTTAAAGTTTAAATCACATTAAAAGCTTAATTTGTACATTGTGAATGAATGATGATGCTTTTATATATCGTCACCGTCACTCACAGCCGCTCGCACGTGTTGAGTGCGCATGAGCCGCACGCAGCCCAACATTGAATCGGTTAACCGACCATCGATAGCCTTAATCGATTGCATCTCTTATCGACAATTAATCGATCATCGATTAATCGTTGACATCCCTAACTCAGACTTAATACAGAATATCAGTATGACATTAAATTGTTATAAAAATAGCCAAGCTGATATACTTTAAATGAAATATCACATGAATAGTAATAAGAAGTACGTCTTTGGATGTTAAATAAATCTCTTAAATGATTGCATTGTTTAGTTTTGTTTTGTAGGGTGTTTTAACCCCTTCTCTCTATCTTTAAGCCTCCTCCTGGCAGCACTCCATCACAGGAACAGCAAGAGTTGTTGAATTCTCAGCTGGAACGCATACACACTCTCTTCAGGCGGCAGCTAGCTGTACCTCTGATGGGTGAGATCCGTTCTGTTTCTCTTGTTTTGCTCCTTCAGTCCCTTCTTTTTTTTTTTCTTCTTTTTTTTCAGTGTTGGAATAAATATTCGGAAAAACTTGTGTCCACCGACAAAAAGGGTCAGGAGAACTGATGCCAAAAGAATTTAGACTATGACTATGAGATTGCGCAATTTGGCAGAAATAAAATAAACTCCCAACAATGTCTAGACCGAACTGAAATCTGGTCAGATGGGGTTGATTTAGTCTTAAGTTACAAAAAATATTGATTGTTGCATGTGGTTTACTGTCATGTGAAATTCTGAAAGCCAAGTAATATATGTCCTGTCAAGAATACACCAGCACTGCCAGACAATGTAACACAGGCTGGAGACAGGAGAGACAGGAGCAGCCTGCAGATAGCCAGATGGTCTGGTTTTGTGAGCAGGGTTTTTTTTTTCAGCTTCTCTATTGCCGGCTGGTTTTGGCACCAGAGATGCAGAGGAGAATGCTCTGATCACATTCCTCTCAGCTATGAGAGCCAGATCACCGATTAGGTTTTCATACAGCATGGCTCATGTTTATATAGCCTTTTTTCTTTGTCAGAAAGTTACCTTGTAGTTATGACATAGGTGAGAAATGCAGTAGTAACAGGAAGACATCTTTGAAACAGAACAAACGCAGTGTTTCCCTGCAACAGAAAATGTTTTGTAAGATTTCTGATCTTTTTGTGTTGATATTGTGTTCTGTAGATATGGAGGGAACATATGCAGAATACTCTGATTGGGCTGAAGATGGCGTACCTGAGATGGTCACACACCACTACAGACGTGCCCTACAACAGTTGGGGAAATGCAAACCTTTCGAGGAGGCTTTGGTAACTGCACACTTGTCTCACTGCTGTAGAGATCATTTGGTTTTCTGATTTGAGGTTTCTGTTATAATTTAAAGTGAAATGATGTCTCAGGCAGCAGCTGTGATGGTAAAGATGGTGATTGTGAAAGTGATTTAAAAATATTTTATAGCAGTAGCCTGCTTGAAGCCAAAATAGTCTACACAAGTGTCATTTAGAGAATCTGATAAAATAAAACAACTGTGGCAATGAAAGCTTTTTGTACACTAGCATATGCTCATCAGCAGCTATTCAGTAAAAATGTCAATGAAATCTAAATTGTTTACTTTATTACACATTCCTGGTCTTTTTTGTTTCCTTATTTCTTCATTTTCTTCTTGGTCTTTCAAAAAACATTAAAGAATTAAACCATTTCTGAACCCACTTCCTTTTTGGCTGATATCACTAAGGCTGCTTAACCATTTGGTGATGGCAGAAATCCTTCACAGTTGACTGCAAAATCCACACACTTTTCACTATTTAATTGATTCCTGATGGACAAAATCAACTGCTCTACCTTTTTTCCCTCTTTGAATATCCTGTTTTTCTTGGACATTTGGCACATTAGAGAAACAAAATGAGTATATGTATCGAATGCTGACTTTAAAGCTTGTAGTCAAGCTTGTAGACTTCAGCCTGACAAATACAGCGACCCTGTTTGTGTGGCAGTAAAGCAGTTCCCAGAAATTAACACTTAGATTCTGTTATTTAAGCTGCATATTTTCATATTAATAATTCACTCTAATAACAGGAAGAACTGAAATCAGAGAACAAATTCAACCTGAGGAGGTTGCTATAAAAAAAGCGAAGCCTGTGCCCATGTTCCTGGAAAGAAGTGATTTTTAATAGTGCATTGAATTACACTGTACTTCACGAATAGTCTGAATTGCTGAAAGACATGGCTGTTGTTAGTTCAGCTGTGTTGCCCATGTGGCACTTAAATTACCCAGCCACAAATTAAACTCCACAATAATAAGTGCTCCTGCACTCTTTTCATTACAACAGATGTAATATCTGTAATATGTAATATAATATTCTGTATGACTTTTTTTCCCTGTTACGTTCAAAATGTTGTTTCTCATTTGAGCTTTCTAACGCTGTTCTTTTTTTTAAATTTCTAGCTGGTCTCTGAACCTCCGAAGCTGGCAGAGTATCAAGCCTACATAGATTTTGAAATAAAGGAAGGAGATCCAGCGCGTGTCCAGATCATTTTTGAGCGGGCGCTGGCAGAAAATTGCCTTGTGCCGGACCTGTGGATCAAATACACCGCATATCTGGTGAGCGACTCGCGTAAGCACTTGTCTGCTTTTACAAAACAGCACTGTGCACTTCTCACAAACTGAATGATCCACACATGTGCCAATCCCACTCCTCCCTCCGTTTATTCAGAAACACATTAATTGCTTTAATAGGATGGTAATGAGATGCACAAGCCACAAATGCGCAGCAGTGTAGTTGCAGCTGGGAACATATTAGAAGAGCCAGCACCTCACCAGATGGAGTGAGGGAGAGGGAGGAAAACGGCGAGTTAACGAGGCAGAAAGAGAGATGGTGGGAGGTGTGTAGGGAGAGAAAAATGAGAGCGAGAAGTGGAGAGAATGACACCTCCCCATATTAGCAGCCAAAGCTGCAATCCATTTGTGCTTTCTGATTCAATGACTGAATTTAATGAACTCTGCATTAAGGTCTATGTGCTAGAGTGTGTTGGTGGAGCCCATTCAGGCAGTTGAATTCCTGGCAGATATGGATGTGTGAAGTAATTAAATCGAGCCTTCATGCTTGTAGTCTCTTAGGTGATTAAATTGAGATGCTTAACTAAATTTTATGCACCAAACACTGTGAGTCACAGAGCTGCTTTGCCTAATGGATATAGGGGGCTATTACTTGGTTTTGCAAAGTGCTGTATTTTATCTAAAGCCTCCTATGTAACTGATGGCCTGCACCACTTTAGGATCGAGTGTTGGATCAGTTTCCATAGGAAAGAATGAACATTTTATTCTGTTAACTAACATCTGTTCATCACCTATTCAGCTAGAGTATTTGGCTAGTTTTATCTGTCATACTTTACCACTCCAATTGCTCATCCCTACAAACAAACTTGGTATGCTTTAAAGAACAATGCAACCATGATTCATTCTTCAGCAAATATCATCATTCAGTCTTTGATAGTCATTTTGAAGGGCAGTGAGCAGATGTTGAATTGGCGTAAGTTGTGCAAAGCAGATTTTATGCATCTATTCCATTTGTAGATGCAATATTGCATTTTCCTGAATTATTATTGATGTAAGGCAGTTTCCCACAGACAGATTTATGGTGGCTGTAATTAAATTTTTCTTACAATGGCGGAGCGATTCCCTGCTCAGTGTCTATTTTAGCTCGATGTTACATGTAATGTTTGAGCAACAGATGTGCTTGTAAATGACGTTGTCAGCAGAACTGCAGTGCTAGATTTGGAGGTGGATTATAATAATTATGGACTACTCATCACACACTCACACTTGCACTTTCTGAAGCACGTTCAGTGGCTTTGGTGCAGAAGACAAAAAGACTGTAAAATAGCCTATGACCTTAAGCTTCTGTCTTTCTCGAGGCCTGTTTATTCAAGACAGAAATGGATTCCTATGGATTTATTAAAACTGGGAAAGAGTATTCTATTTTATTAGACCTTTCATCAAAAAGTTGCTCTTTTATATATTTGTATATGTGCATGTGTGTATTTCACATCAGTATTGCTGGTGTGAAAAGGTCTGTGAAAAGATATTAATGCTGCTATTTATTATAAAAATATATAATCTTTTTTACTTGGTTTGGTTGTACCTGGTGTGAATTTGCTTGTGATTCATCCGGATGTATATTTGTTTACATTTTGCTGTAAGCAGGCCATCTGCTGTTTTTGAATTTAATATGAAAAGTCCTTTAGTAGGTAAACAAGCAAGAAGAGCTGTGGCAATCTCTTTCCATTCAGCTGTTTGATTTAATCAAGATAATGATTTCCTTCCCTAATTAATTGGAAACCTGAGGGTGCAGACATGTTTCTAGAACAACATAGTATAGTTATTCTCATTTCCTCTGCATCTGTCTGAAACATGTTCCATATTTCTGATGTTCTGACCTGTTCAAGCCAGCTTTTGAACCGTAGTATTCAACTATTCAGAATGTTTAGGTGAATTTAATGTTTGAAAAAAATGCACAAATGATTCTGTGACTTATAATAGTTTTTTTCTGTCCTGCCACAGGATCGTCAGTTGAAGATTAAAGACCTAGTGTTATCTGCTCATGAGCGAGCCGTCAGGAACTGTCCCTGGACCATGGGCCTGTGGAAGAGCTATCTTTTGGCTCTAGAGAGGCATGGAGCTGACCATCAAACAGTGACAGGTAAAATGGGGGGGGGGGGGGATCAAGGAATTAAAACATTTTATTCTAGTTATGCTAATCGCAATGATGGTTGGACATTTTTGTGAAGTCTTTGAAAATCCTACACTCACCGGCCTCTTTATTTGCAATATCTTGCTAGTACCTGGTTAAGCTGCCTTCATTTCTTGTGGCAGATGTTCCAGTTGCTGGAAACATTCCTCAGAGATTTTGGTCCATGTTGACCTGATAGCATCACGCATTTGCTGCAGATTTGTCAGCTGCACATCCATAATGCAAATCTCCCATTCTTTGTGACATGTAGTATTATCTTGGAAGTAGCCATCATAAGACGGGTACCGTGTGGTCATAAGGGGATGGACGTGGAGTTGGTTGTCTGATTGGCTGATTCGATATTTGCATAAACAAGTGGTTGAACCAATGTTCCTAATAAAATGGTTGGACGAGTACGTGGTATGAATGAATAGCAGTCATGTTTAATGGTCAAAAAACATGAAAACACTGTTAGCAATATTGATTCAGTTTATGAATTCAATAATTTTTTTTCAGGAATGGAACATATGATTTTAACACACAAGAATTGACATTTAACAAGCATTACAATTTATTTTTTCTCAGATGTTTTTGAAAAGGCCCTGAACGCAGGATTCATCCAGGCAACTGATTATGTAGAAATCTGGCAATCTTTTCTGGACTACCTGAGGAGACGTGTTGATTTCAGCAAAGGTAAGATCATATACCTTTTTTTTCTGTCTTATTACTGATCTGCTCTAACATTCTCAAAGTTTTGGCTGCTGATATCATATGAGTAAATTTGATGATTTATTATTGATGGATTTGTTGATTATTGCAGAATGGAGCAGGGAATTGGATGAGCTGCGGGCAGCTTTTGCACGCTCCCTTGACTACCTGAAACAGGATGTAGAAGAGAGTGAGTATCCTGTCTGTTTTTATGAGGTATGAGAGCGCACACTTGTAGTAAAAAGGGCACATGTAACTACTATCTCACTTCTCAGGGTTCAGTGAAAGTGGAGATCTGTCCTGCACAATAATGCAGATCTGGGCAAGGATAGAGGTGAGGAAACCCTAAACTGTTGCATCTGTCCATCCTCCATTAGCTAATGTTGTTCTGCTGATTACAGTCTGTCTGTAGTTGTTTCAGTGCTGCTTGTGTTTGATTTGCTTTAAACAGGCCTTACACTGTAAGAACATGCAGAAGGCCCGTGAACTGTGGGACAGCATCATGACAAAAGGAAATGCAAAACATGCCAACATGTGGCTGGAATATTACAACCTGGAAAGGTCAGTTGTTTTCATCAGTTTGTGTAACCATTGAGATGTTTTCAATTCCATTGATGCTTTTTGGATCATTCTTAAATTATGATGATGGAGAACATGATTAGCAGGTTTTACACAGTCTTGTGGAGTTCATGCAGCTTGAATGCTGCTGTGATTTAAACATTCTGTTAATTTAAGGGTGGGGTGGGTGGGTGCCAACAATATTTAATTAGTGGTTCACAACCAGGATCAGATCAGAAATACCAAAAATATCTTAATCTATATTGGGGAGCCTTTGAATATTGTGTTATATGAATATGTTTTAAAGATGACATGAAACAGCATTCACAACACATTTGACTTCAATAGTTTAACGTATTTTTGAGTGAAGCTAATTTTTCAGCAAGTAATGTGGGGATAATGTTTACCCATCAGGATTTGACTGGATCAGAAGGAGGTTTTATGCAATAATGCTGTTGCTTAATATCATTTTTCTTGGTTATTTGATCTTGGTTATATCAGCAGGACAAAATCAATTCAGTTTTAGGAGTCAAGCAACTTAATACATTTTGATAAAATGTTATGAAAACAAGCATTTTGTTTTGTTTTTTCAGAGTGATGCATATTAATAATAAGTTAGGGTGGATTATTTGGATTTAATTTTACCTTTAAACTCGCCATGTAAAGGCTGCATGTTGTAACTCTTTTTATATGTTTGTGGATCAGGTCATATGGAGATGCTTCTCACTGCAGGAAGGCTCTCCACAGAGCTGTACAGTGTACATCAGATTATCCTGAGCATGTCTGTGATGTCCTGCTCAACTTTGAAAGAGTGGAGGGTGAGTAAAAATGATGCTTATATAGATTGCTGTTTATATGGGTTGCCAGCTTTTTAAGGTTTTACGTGGGTGTTGTCTCTCACAGGCTCTCTGGAAGACTGGGATGCTGCAGTCCAAAAGACCGAGACTAAAATCAATAGAGTCAATGATCAGAGAGCAAGAGTATGTCCTAACTAGCCTTTTTTTTAAAATACTTGGCATGAGTTTAATTTTATTTATCCTCTTTCCTTATGAAAATAACAGAAATAATGTATCAACTAGCGAGCAGTTATGCTGTATGTATCATATTTAATTTATTTGTCAGTGAGTTTGCCATGCAGACACGTCCTTTTGCTGTGGTTTTTGAGCAGTGTGAATGCTGTTTCTGCAGGTGGCTGAAAAAGAGGCTCTCCAAGCCAGACATGAGGAGGAGAAAGTCGATCACCGGAGGAAAGCCAAGGCAGATAAAAAAGGCCAAAAAAAGAGCCAGAAAGCAAACAGAACGGGGGATAAACGGAAAGCTGAAGACGAGTATGATGAGGAATGGGGAGAGGATGCAGGTATGGATGAAGAGCTTTTTATGCTATTCTGTTGTGTAAAAAAAATCAAGTCATTTTCATACAAAATGTCGATTTGTAAAAGCTAACAGTGTGGTTTAGATATAAGCTGTACTGAGATATCAAATGTGTGCAGAGCTGCCGTCCAAGAGGCTCAGAGGGGAGGACAACTTTGGTAGCACAGCCACAGAGGAGCTCATGGAGACAGAAAGTGGACTTTTCGGCCGACGAGCTCCATCACGTAAAACTGAGCCACCTGGTTTCCGTAAGAACCAGCAGCGATCATCTGAAGCACCGCAACAATCCCAGGATGTATCAAAGGAGCAGCGTAAAGAGGAAAATAGTGTATTTGTCAGTAACTTGGCTTTTAATCTGGATGACCCAGAGGGCAAGCTGCGAACATTGTTTCAGAGTTGTGGAACTGTACAGCAGGTGCGGCCCGTGTTTTCAATGAAAGGTGTGTTTAGAGGCTATTGCTATGTGCAGTTTGAGGACCGACTGGCTGTACCCGAGGCACTGAAACTGGACAGGCAGGATGTGGATGGGCGGCCCATGTATGTGTCTCCTTGTGTGGACAAGAATAAGAATCCTGACTTCAAGGTAATTAGAATGAATAGGACTCAATTTGTGACCAGGGGCCCGTTGCAATAAAGAGGTTCAACCAACTCGGAGTTAAAACTTGAACTCTGAGTTGACTTATTCTGAGATGGGAAACTCTTGAGTTTCTCTGTTTCAGAACAGCTGAACTGAGTTAGTTCAGTCGACTTGAGTAGGTTGACTCTGAGTTAAGCGCATGCACCACGACTATGAAAAGCCATGATCAATGGCTATTACAATTCACCATGGCAACAGCACCTTACAAAAAGATGTCTGCATACTTCAGTCAATACAAGTTTAATTCCAGTCCCTCCAGAAAAACGTGGATATTTTTTGTGATTGTTGCGGGCAAAAATCCTTGATTTTGCGGCACGTTTTCTTAAAAAATGCAATGGAATATGCGGGATATTTTTGCAATTTTATGCAATGAAATAGCGTGAACTTGCAAAAACTGCGGTTTGATGAAAAAGAGAAAAAAAAGTTTTTCTCACTAGGCTACTACCTTAATGTAAAGAGTAATTTCTTATTACTTCCTATGATAAGCGAGCATACTAAATCACAGAATATTTAAGTTGCAATCTCTTACTGCAACGTAAATTATTTTACATACTACTAATATAATTACAACTAAGTTTTTGGTACTGTTCTGTAAGAAAAAAAGTGCAATCTTACAACTGTAAAGTTGCATCAACTTCTGAATGAAACTACAACAGTGTTAGTAGCCTAGTGAGAAGGGGGTGTTGGGGGAATCAGCTTTTTTGCTCTATTTCATCAAACCGCAGTTTTCGCAAGTTCTCGCAATATTATTTGTCCCCACTGTCATGTAACAAATCGGGAAACTGCTTCGTGCTTATTTTTGCGCTTATTTTTGTTGGCAAATAAGAATGATTTGCGCGCTTCAAGTTTCACCACGGGGTTTGCAGATGATGTTCACGTCACGTAATTACGTCACTTCATAAGGTTCCCATGGCGCTTTACTAGTGTGAAGTAAACGCAACATTTTTCAACTTTCTGCTAATATATATGTGAGTTTTTTGCAATGAAAACACAGGGATTATGAAATCATGCTTTTGCTTCCTGAAATTTGCAATTTATGCAGCAAAAGAGCGGCATATTAGAAAAAATGCGACCCTGCATAACTATGCGGCCTTTGGCTGATTATGCATTAAATCAGGCGATCGGATAAACGCGTTTTTCTGGAGGGACTGTAATTCTTATCGCGGTTAAAATATCACAAGTGATAACTGGAAGGTAGGTTATTGAACTACAGGCAAAAAAAACCCCCTAAAATAATAGGCCTAATAATAATAATTTAAGTGCATTTTTCTTATTTTACAAATGATCTGCCAATAGGATAAGAAAAAACAATAGAAAGCCTGTGTTAAACTTTACACGTGCGAAAGTCTGCTAAGGTCCGCTATGGTATGATTGACGTAATAATCTGCATCGTAGAGTGTGTGCAGAGGCACGGGCATACTTGTGTGTATCAAGTCTGAGTAGAAGAGGCCCGGTGGGAAAAAAACCCCTCTTCTTATATTTTGAATTTGGACTGCAATACCTAGTTCAAACACTCGGTGTCAATCTTACATACAGCAACCTACTTTCTGAAACAGGCCCCTGGTATTTAGTGTCCCCTGATGTTCACAATTTCTAGCAGATTTCTTGTATATTGGTTATCATTTTTTAATGTTAATCATTTGTATAATTTATCTTAGGTTTTCAAGTACCAAACAGCTATGGAGAAGCACAAGATCTTTATCTCGGGCCTGCCGTACACATGCACTAAAGAGACACTGGAGGATCTCTGTAAACAGCATGGCACAGTGAAAGCCATTCGGCTGGTCACCAACCGTTCTGGCAAACCCAAGGTGTTTAGTCCTCTGTCATTGACATAAATATACAGTTATCCAGTATAACCATTATCAGCAAGATTATCAGTATAACCATTATCGTGCAGCTATAATTAATGCGATTTTGTGCTCTGTAGGGTTTGGCGTATGTAGAATATGAGAATGAAGCACAGGCCTCACAAGCTGTGCTGAAGATGGACGGCACCATGTTGGAGAACTTCACACTCTCTGTTGCCATTAGCAACCCCCCGAGCAGGAAGATGGAAGATAAAGGAGTGCCAAATCGATTTCTGGGGGCAGCGATGCCAGGGCAACCTCAGGGCGCGTAAGTACTAGATGGTTTTGAATACGAAAACCTGTGTCTCCAGAGGAAAGACAGTTGTGGTCGAAATTTGTGGTAAATTTGATTTGGGAATGTAAGAGGTTGCAGCTGACCCTTACTATTTAAATTGTATCTATTATGTATGGGTGAATGATTAATCAAAATAAAATCAGAATTGCAGTAAGGCTTAGTGTGGTTATCAAAGGCTGCAATTTAATCAGATAAAAATGCATACTGTGTGAATGAAGAGGCTCATGATTAAAGCCCGAACGATATGTTTTTTTGTTTTACAGTTATTTGGGAGTAAAAAAAAAAGACATGTCGGCGATATTCTTTGTGTGTACATTATAGTACAGTACCAATCTATATATAGAATGCAATATACATTAACAGAATATATACATACAATTTTTTTGCAACGATCACTCAAATGTGGTGATGAAACACTTGTAATGACGTGACAAAGATATGTCATGGATGCAGGGCATTTAACAATTTAATAGTGAACTTTATTATCCAGAATGAGTCTGATATCAGTGCACTGAACAGTAGTTGAAGTTTATTCAATTTATTTATTAAATTCCGTTCCATTCATTCTACTCTTTGAAGTTTATTTCACTTCAGAACATTTATTCATGGATTTGTGCCACGCCACTGTCTTCACACACAGACAAATCTTACTAGAGAAGTGTGACACAATATACCTCTGTAAATAAATACTATTTAAATTCACATCTTGCAGACTTTAATGCCCATTGAATTAACATGTACAGTTCTTTCGAACCGGAATCAGAGCAGAATATCCTGTGAAGTCCACTTTGCAGGGCACTTGCAGTCGAATAGAACAAACCTCTAAATTGATAAAGCCCCTTTTACACTGCCATTCCGGCAAATACACGGTTAAAGTGTTCCGGCAATTGTTCCTGGGTCGCTAGATTTTGCACTTTCACACTGCCGGTGATAACCTGGGATATGTGTGTGCTTTCACGCACAACCCGTAAAGATCCCGTAACGACACGTGACATCAGCGCGTGACGTGTAATGTACGACTCGAAAACGTTAGGCACGTTATACTTTCACTGAAGCAAGCGAACGATCTCAGCGTCAGCGCGGAAAGTGAGGAATGAACTGATCTCTGCTTCATTACAGTTTGCACATATTTTTTTGTCACGAACGTTGATCTTCCTTCAAAACAGTTTGCACATTTTTTTGTCACGAACGTTGATCTTCCTTTAAAACAGCCAGTAAAAGAGTGACGGGATAACGTGCGTCATCACTTCGACACGGCATTAGATCTGGCTTTTGTTCACAATCATAACCAATGTTACTAGGTCCCCGACCCGGGTACAATGCCGGAATCAATCCCGGGATGTGTTTGCATTCACACAGAAGGTGACCTGGAAATGTTCCGGCAATATGCCGGGTCAGACGTGCAGTGTGAAAGGGGCTTATGAGAAACGTACAAAATGTGAAGAGTGGGGGGTCATGAGGAACAGGATTAAGAAACACTGCTTAATAGCATTGCGTCTCACCAACTAGGTGACAACGTAGTGCTAAATCACCATTCAACAGACTAAAGCCAGACAAGAGACCTACTTACTCAAGTGAAAGTGTTGGCTGTTGTCATTTAGGGGTGGGCAATAGACTCAAAATCCTATTTCACGGTATGATCAATTTTATAACAATATATATCTCGATATAGCTACTTTTATTTTATTGTATTTTTGTTATTAAAAAGTGAAGCAAAGAAGCAAATTACAAACACAATAGAACATAAATATAAAAAAATACAAAAAATTTAAGAAATATTACAGAAATTTTATAAAGTGTATAAATAAAACACTGTATCATAGTCTTGAACATGATTCTTATTAAAGATCCAAGCGATTAAATCATGTGTAGTGAGTGATTAACATTAATAATGATGGACAGTAGCAGGTAAATTAGACTGCTATCCCTTTAAGACCAACTGCATGGATCCAATATACTAATACACATCTGGTTACCCAACTGTTTGTTTATTTAAAGTGGAAGTGAAGCAGTCAGTTAAGTAACATTTAGTCATTTTATCCAAAGCTACAATGATATACAAGTGCTGTAACAAGTCTCAGTTAGCTTAACACAGTACACGTAGCAAGGGCTTTAAAAAAATTAAATAAAAAGAACAGATAGAATAGAAAAAGAAAAGAAAAAGAAAAGAGCAAGCTAGTGTTAGGTCTAACCAATGAAAATAAAACGGATAGAATACAAAAAAATTAGAACGCTAGTTAGCATTATTTTGTAAAGTGATTTCCACTTTGATTACAAAATATATATATACACGGAGTACCAATTCACGTTAAATCAATTGGTACCTGAGAACACATCTGGCCATATACGCTACACAGAGAGATAGAGAGACCCTGTGACGTGATGTCACCCCTGCAGCTCCTTCAAACAACACACAGGGCGAGCTGAAACTTTCTGAAGTGTGGTTACATTTTTAGGCCCTACTATCATATATCAATTTATGACAATGTCAGAATATCCTCAGTTTTTCTTTTTGTTTTCTTCATAATCCTATTTAACTGAAACACATCAATTCTTTCTGTTTACACATTTTTATATCTTTTCAGAAGAGGGAAAGGACGCACCCAGATCTCTCTGCTCCCACGCTCTCTGTACCGGCAGAGTACTCCAGATGCCAAAGCAGAGAATGGCACCGTTTCTGCAGCACATACCACAGTGACAGATGGAGTGCATGGAGGACCTGGAACCGCAAGCCTTGACACTCAATCTAAGTCTCTGTCCAATGAGGACTTTGCCAGGATGCTCCTCAAGAAATGAAACCGTATGCAAATAACACAAGAAGAATACCTGCCTTTTGACAGAAAGCCATGCTGTGTCCTTACAAATTCTGGCAGAGGCACAGCGTTTTAATTTAGCCTACTTTCTGTAAATACATGACCACTCCCAATATATATAGTAAAACTGTTTTAACACCTCAACCATGGAGATGTGCGCTATATTGTTTTCTTTATTTCTTAATAATAACGAAAGGGATTTGGGGGGACAGATTTCAGATTTTGTCAGCAAGTATTTTTTTAACAGGATGTTAAAAAAAACGATGTGAATCATTGTTTTAAAAGGTATATGCAAGAACATTTAATATGGAGATACATGATGTATTAAAAAAATAGGTTTCAACACAGCTTCTTTTCTCAGTAGGTCCCTTTTGGGGTGGTTAATATGTACCGGTAGATGCGTCCTGCACCTCTGCCTTGTCTAAGGCAGCAAAAAAATAAAGATCAAAACCTTTATTTTACACATTCTCTGAACTGCTTGTATAAATAATTTATTTGCAGTACAACGACCATTTGAAACAGTCTCGCATGTTTAGATTTACAACTAATTATGTTATAAATGTCTTCAAAAAAGCTCTAAATGAAGACTAAATGGAGTAATAGATGATCGTCAGCAAAAAAAATCCAGCACCTTGCTATCAACACAAGCAAGTGAGAGGTTTAACTTTTGTTTCTTAGACTGCATTGCTTTAATTAAAAGCTGTGCACTGTCCTGTCCTGGAAATTAGTAGATTCTAGTTTTTTTTTGTTTTTTTTTTCTTCATGCATTTTGTATTTTCTCCAAGTACTGCCCTTTTAAATCTTGCTTAGTTGCTGACACGGCTTGTAAACCTGCCTTACCTTGTGTGCTCAATAATGGTCTGAAGGTTAAAGCTTGTGCTCCACAATCAGATACAATTCAACATTCAGTCTAGATCTAGAATTTTAGCTTATCTACCACCTTAGATCACAATTGTTTGTGCGGTCATATTCAAACTGAAGGACTGGCTAAGGAGCATGGGGAACCAATTGGGACCTTCCCTGAAGTTGAATAATCTATGCAGCTGTATATCGCTAGAACCTTCCACTATGAGTTCATCTGTGAACCCATCCTATACTGTATTGTGTGTGTGTGTGTGTATATATACACACAACATATTTCATCTAAAATGTCCTGGATTTTAGTATTATTTACTGGTTTTGATGGCTATGATGGACTTGTGTAGTTCATCCACTATTAAATTGTTAATAGTTTGTTTTAACTGCAGTGTCATACACTAGGCAGTTCCCTCCTGCATTGTTCTTTTGGTTGTGTTTGACTCGTTCTCAGCCCCTCAACGGCTGGCCATGGTTTTGTAAAACGTTTGTATATTTTGAACTAAAAAATAAAATTAGCTCTATATATTTGCGTTTGATCACCACAGTGGCCTAAAGTAGTGATTGAGAAAAAAAAAAGGAAAGGAAAAAAAAAAACGTGCTGTTGCAATGTCTTGTTCAAACATTAAAAATAACGAAAACATGGTATACATGTGGTAAATTGCGTACTTTCCTCTTGGTTTACTATATCAGTTGTTTGATTATAGATTGGCCGTTTTTATTTACCACGATCAGTGTCATCTTTAGGCACTCATAATTATTTCTAATAATGTTCCTGTTGTATTTCCTGTGTTGCTCAAAAAAATGTTGTCATATGGTTTTCCTTTCTGTTTTAAGGCCTGAATTGTTTAATGAAGCAATTAAATGTATGTGGTTGTCAAACATAGGACTTGTGATGTTTGTGTTCACATCTCATTTTGTTTTAGCCCTATTTAGCTATATGTGACCCTGGACCACAAAAACCAGTCATAACCGTACATTTTTCTAAATTAAGATGTATACATCATCTGAAAGGTGCATAAATAATCTTTCTATTGATGTATGGTTTGTTAGGATAGGACAATATTTGTCCGAGACACAATTATTTGAAAATCTGCAATCTGAGGGTGCAAAAAAAAAAAAACAAATATTGAGAAAATCGGCTTAAAGTTGTCCAAATGAAGTTCTTAGCAATGCATATTACTAATCAAAGTTTTAATTTATTTACAGTAGGAGATTTACAGAATATCTTCAAGGGAACATGATCTTTACTTCATATCCTAATGACTTTTGGCTTAAACAAAAAATCTATAATTTTGACCCATACAATGTTTTTTTGCCATTGCTACAAATGTACCCCAGAGACTTAAGACTGGTTTTGTGCTCCAGGGACTCATATCATCCTTAATGGATTGTTTTGATCTTTTGTCAAGGGTATAGCAGACGTGTTCTGTATTTCACAACAGTGAGTACTGTTTATTATCCTTCATATGAAAAGATCCACCAAATACTAGAAGGAAATGAGAAGTTGGACAATAATTTATTACAATAATAAAATACCTTTTACAAGTAGTAAAATAGTTTAAAGCTATCTTTAAATAGATTAAAGTGCTTGACAATAGTGGCAAACTCAAAATGTCAATCAAAAAAATAAAATGAAAATCCCTAACATTATTCTTAATAAAACCTTTCAACACTCCTGTAATCAATTATAAATAAACTTCTGAACAGCTGTAGGCATTTATAATGTTCCTTTCATCATGTATCAGAATCATTTCATATGGAATATTATTATTATTATTAACATTTTAAATATAAGTAACATCTCAAAATAAAGTTATCTTTTAAACAAAACTTTAAAGAACCTCAAAATTCAAAACAAAATGGTTGACTACTAAAGGTTAATTATTACTCAAACTGGGTTTGGCAGACACTCAATTTTGAGCATGACATTTCCTGGCTGTAACCTGCCAGCTTGAAAGTCAAAAATGTGTCCAACAAGCTGTAGAGCTCACAACATATACTTCCGCTCGTAAATCATCACTAAAGAACTGCACTCCGTTCTTTTTACAAGCAAACTTCATAATAGACTAATTCGATCTTGCTTTTTGAGACTAGAAAAAAGTCCAAGAATAGAGATTAACATCACAAAAGTATGAGTATGAATACTGTTCCCAACAGACAGACACATTATCTTTAACTCACAAGCAGAAGGATTTAGTTGCTAAAGGATCTGAAGATCTGCCCTAATACTGTTCATTCAGTGGAAAAGAAAAGTTAAAACTGACAACAAAGTAGAGGCTCAAATAAGGACATTTTGAATGGTCTACATTTCAAAATAAGAAACAAAGGATCTGTAATGGATATAGCTACACAGTAAATGCACAGACTTAAAATGGATACACAATAAGTCCATGTAGGTCCCATGCTAGCAGTATAAAGTTGGAGAGTGATTCATTACAGAGGCTGATATGGCACTTCGATATACACCACATGCAAACGTTTTGCATCTACGAACATGCATCCATCAGCTATGCACAGGTATGGTGTGTTTACAATCAATACAGGCGTGATTACTAGCATCAGGCAGCCCAACTGCATGCTCGGTTGTGGCTATCAGGAGCGTATCGAGTGTCATTTCTGTGCATTTTGCGATAAAGCGAATAAAGGGCCTTACGTCACCCTCATTGGCAGTATCCAGGGCGGTGTAATACTCCGCCCTCTGCTCTTTTCGAATGGTGATCGGCGGATAACTAGCTTGCATTAGGATTAAATTCATGAGCAGTCGGGATGTCCGTCCGTTCCCGTCCACGAACGGATGCACGTAAACCAGTTTATAGTGCGCGAGAGCTGCGAACTCCACCGGGTGCAGATTCAGCGCTTCCTCCGAGTTCAACCACTGCGCCAGCTCCTGCATGTGCCTGTCCAAGTCCTGCGGGTGCGGTGGGATGTGATGTCCCACGAACACCTGGCTGGCACGGAAGCGCCCGGCTTCAACGGGATCGGTGTAGCCTAGTACCCGTCTGTGTATCTCCAAGATGTCGTTTACAGTGATTGCTCCAGCACGGGACAGCAGGGTGGTGTTGATGTACTTCATGGCTACATCGACACCAATGGCCTCGTTCTGTTCTTGTAGACTCTTTCCTGGTACAGCATATCTGGTCTCAATAATATGGCGAATTTCGGACAGAGTGAGCGTGTTGCCCTCGATAGCTACGGTGTGGTAAATATGATGGTAGTAGGTTTCCTCCATGACTCGACGCAAAGCAGAGTTGCCTTTGGGTATAGACATGAGACGTCGTACCTTTCCATCAATGATCCCAAAGTGGCGTTGATCTATTTCCTCTACTAATGGCAGCGTGCGATCCCTGCTCACCAGAGCCTTCTCGTTACAGGGCGAGATGGCGAGGGCCTTGGTGTACAGGTGGTCTGCTTGGACAACGTCTTTTTCCTCCTCCAGTATGGTGCCCAATTCAGTGAGCGCCTCCACAAACTCTGGGTTCATGTTGAGCGCGTGGATGAGCAGCTTATGAGCCTTCTCCCTCTTGCCATTTTTCTTCATTTCCAAAGCCTGCTGGAGAGCTGCCTTTGCCTCCAGCTGAGTCTCTGTAAACAAACAGATGGTCAGCGGTTCACTCTATGACATTCCAGCTGGGAGATGCATACTCAGTATATATTAATGCTTGAAAGTAAGTATCATTTTTAATTATTTGACATAATTTTATCTGTTTAATGTAAATTAATGATACAGTAAATTGCATGTAAACCTGTTTGCAATGAGCTTTAATGAGCATAATCTAATGAGTATGATTTCAACTTTGGCCACGAAGGAGAATAAGTCAAACTGTACTACTGTACGAGAGACATAAGGCTGGGTTTTCCTATTATAATCAACGCATCTACTAATTGTCTTTAATTTGCATATTCATGTATTTTTTGGGCAACATGTAATAAAAAAAAAAAAAGTATTATAACAAAATAAACTTTTTCACTTAATATCTCATATTTCATAGAAGAATGAAGAATGTCCTAGTGTCTGTTATAAAGGATAAACATGTATGAAATTGATGCATGTTTCACAACAGAAAGCCTGAATTTAGTCATATAGTCAATGTCTGTCACATTTAAAGACCAAGGAGGAGGTGTTGTCATGATTAAACTTTCAATCCTTTGTGAAAAGCCCTGAATGTGCTCGAAACAGGGCATTCAGACTTAAAAGCGTGGCCATGTGGTCTCAGAGAAATTTGCTAAAACAATGTCCTCTACAGAGGACAAAACTCTATGTCTGGGTCCCAGGAGGACAAGATGAAGATATAAGATGATAAAGTTTAAAAGTTTTCATTTAGAATAACATGCATAAATTAATGCACTTTAGAAAGGCAATAACCAATTTAAAAAGAAGACATTGAGCCACACAAAGTCAACTGCAGCTTCAACTGTACCTTTACTGGGCTTGACTTTCTGTGGCAGGAGGTCTAGTGCAGTGAAAGGGACTGTCAGGCTGGTGGTGTGCACGACAGGCTGCTGGACACCACCCCACAGCTGGCAGCGCAGAAGAGCAAGACCCTTCAGCGTGGCACAGCATTGATCCTCTATTCCTGCTAAAGGCAGCAGCAGAACAAATACAGACCCCAGCAGACCAAACAGAACGGGTCCCCAGCCCCAGAGCAGAGGACCGCTGCAGGCATGACGGAACACCGCTAGAGCTGCCATCAATCAAGGGCTCCAGATTTCACAGGCCACGTCTCCAACATTCTTGCAAAACACTCTCTGAAAACCTGTGTGAAACGTAAAAAAGAAGGTTAAGCATTAAACTGTTCAATGAGGTTTATTATCATCTTTTTCCAGTCTATAATGCGAGCCAGGTGGCTCTTGGGGGTTTGACGGTTTATGAAACAGTTTTAAATCAAGTGATTTGTCACCACATTTTTAACCATCTCTCATGTTGTTCCATTATCTGAAGATAAGAGCAAAATGGTCAAACATAGTCGTTTAATCTTTGAAAACACCTCAACCTGTATTTGACGTACAGCTCTCCCATATGCCATAGCTTAAACATTGGCATTGAAATATTATTATAACTTTAATATTTAGCGCACTAAGTAAATACTTGTAATATTGCAGAACAATATATTTGTCCAGCTGACAGCAGAAATATCACATTATTGTAGACGGTCCCTGACTACAGCAGTTCATGACGAGTCATGAGATTATTATTGCGTTTTTACAGAAAAACGGTCAACAAACCATAAAACCGGCGGAAAACTACGTACTTTATAAAACAAGACGCAAAGTTTCAGACATTACTTACCGGTTAATGATGTGTTATCATCACTATAAATGATGGCTATGATTAGAGATGTTTGCACTGGCGTTAGCAACGTCAACTTCCGTGAAACTGACATGGCCGCGAGGATGATTTTGATTGGTTGATTTTCCTGGGTATGGGCTTACTGATTGGTTAGATGTTTGCTGCACACCCTCGTGCAGCAACACATTTTTCAGATCGTAGAACTACGTGATTGGACAAGACGCTCTGTTAATATATAATGTTATTTAATAATGGTCTAAGAATCAGTTTAACAGTCATTTTAAAGAGCAGAGATATTTAGTTACGTATATAATAATAATAATTACTTAAAACTGAATGTTTTAGAACGCCTTTAAAAGTTATACTGTATCTCAAATTGCTTTACACATTTTTTTTTACAAAAATAAATACACTGAAATATATCAAAAGAAAAAAAATGCAACAAAGCTAATGTAAAATATAATGCAATTTAATAATTACAAGTATAACGATAATTATATATATATATATTAGGAAGAGCGGAGATGATGCCTTAAATTATGTTATTAACGAAACACTTTTTTTGTTTCTTTTGTTTTTTACTTTCAGGAGTTTTTCTTCCTTTTATTTCTAATGTTCTCCCGCTCTCTCACACTAGGGGTCAGTATTGCCTTGGAAATAAAACTAATAAACAAAATGAAAGCGCTTGTTTTATTTGTTAATTTAAAATCTTGGAAATCTTGGAAATCATCTGGAGGATGACATCATCCTTAAAACATATCCCTACAACACATCCCTATAACATATACCACTAACATATTAATTCTTGTCTACAAATGTGTGGATTTTGATATTTTGTCTAAGTACATTTCTTTCAGTGTGAAAAGCCTTTGACGCATAAAACACATGTATACACTGATACAATAACTTCATATGATAATGCATTATAGTGTAATTTGTACTGTCAATCAGTCAGTCATATTTATTTATAGGGAACATTTAAAAACAACTGCTGTTGGCCAAAGTGCTGTACAGAATATAAACATGTAACAAAATACAAAAGTTAACATAGAACACGGTGACATATATTACACTACAGTTATGCCTCTGTGCTTACTTATGACCATAAGCACCAGTAAATAAATAAGTTTCAAGAAATGACTTAAAATCAGCATATGTTGGTGCAGTTCTTATAAGGGGTGGTAACTTGAACTGAAAGGGCACGATCTCCTTTCAATTTCAAGCGTGTCCTTGAGACAGTCAACTGAATACTACTAGTTGAACGAAGATCCCTAGAGGCATTACACTGGAACAGAAGGAGATCTGAGATATAACATGGAGCCAGTCCATGGAAACCCTTATAAACAAACAACGTTTTAAAATGGATACGATATTTAACTGGGAGCCAGTGGAGAGAGATCAACACTGGTGAAATACAAGTATCTTCCCTCTTTATTGTTCCAGTCAACAATCAAGCGGGAGCATTTTGAACAAGTTGAAGAAGAGACAATAGAGACTGTGGAACACCCAAGTACAATACATTACATTAATCTAATCTGGATGAAATAAAAGCATGTATTACAGTCTCCATGCCTCTTGATGTTAAGAATGACTTCACCTTTGCAATATTCTTTAGCTGATAAAAACATCTTCTAAACACAGCATTGATCTCTTTATCAAAAGTCAAAGCAGAATCAAAAGCAATGCCTATTTCTGACATGTGAATGAAGATTATCAGACAGAGGTCCCAGTTTACTGGCCAAAACCTCTGTAGAAGCAGGCGAGCAAAAGATTAAGACTCATTTAATGGAAGGAAGTGGGCAGACATCCACTCTTTCACATCTCTCAGACAAAATTAAACAGACACTGTAAACTGGAGACATCCTTTGGGTGCAAGGGAAAATAACACAGAGTATCATCTGTGTAACAGCGGTATGAAACATTGTACCTCTTAAATATAGCATACAACGGAGGCATGTATAAAGAAAATAGATCAGGACCCAAAATTGAGCCTTGTGGAACCCCATACAAAACTGGTGCACATGATGATGAATATTTGCCAGTCTCTACAAGAGAAGGTTTGATCCTTTAAACATAATACAAACCAATCTAAAACATGTCCTTGAATCCCAATTTGCTGTAAGTGTTTTAAAAGAATGCCATGATCGAGAGTGTGAAATGCTGCACTAAGGTCCATCAAAATTAAAACAGCACAATTGGCGGAATCAACAATAAGTCATTTAAAACATTTAGCAATACAGATTCTGTACTGAGGTCTGAAGCCAGACTGATATTTATAGAAATTATTATTTTCCTGTAGAAAATAAGAACAACCTTCTACAAACCTTTTGATAAAAGTTACATTTAGAATTGGGATGGTAATTATTTAACTGTTGGATCAAGATATTTTTTTTGTTTTTTTGAGTAGTGGCTGTACAGTGGCATGCTTAAAATAGGATGGGACTATTCTACTGATTGAACTGCTATTAATTATTGATAATCTCTAATAAGAGACGAGGAGGAACAACATCCAACAAACAAAAAGTGGGCTTCCTTTTATAAATAATCACCAAGTTGCACCAGGTAAATGTGAGACACTGGAGTAAATTCAGATAATATTTAGAATTTGATGTGGACCGAGGGAACAGTTTTTGATAGTGAATCAAACACTCTTTGATGCAATCATATGATACTTTCTTTCCTCTTTTCTCCATTCCTGTCTAATCACCCTGGTTTGATCATAAATACAATACAATACAATACAATATTTATTTATAAAGCACATTTAAAAACAACCAAGGTTGACCAAAGTGCTGTACATAGCAGAGAATAAAATGCAGAGCACTACAGGACAAAAGAAACAACTGAAAAAAGAAAACAAAAGAAAAAAATAAGCAGTAATCGTATCAGAATCAATGAGCATCAAAAGCAAGAGAAAACAAAAAAGATTTTAAAGAAGATTTGAAGATGGAAACTGAAGGAGCCAGTCTGATATAGAGAGGCAGACTGTTCCAAAGTTTTGGGCCTGCAGTCGCAAAAGCACGGTCACATTGTTTTTTAAGCCTGGATCTAGGCACGATGAGAAGGCAGTGATCGCTGGATCTCAAAGTACGAGAAGGAGTGTACAAAAAGTAAAATTTTTAAATCAATTCTAAATTTAACAGGTAGCCAATGGAGTTTGAATAAGATAGGGGTGATCGACTCATACTTGCGTGTCCCAGTGAGGAGTCTAGCTGCTGCGTTTTGCACTAGCTGTAGGTGAGAGAGAGAAGACTGAGATAGACCAAAGTAAAGTGAATTCCAGTAGTCTAGTTGTGATGTTACGAATGCGTGAGTCACTATTTGAAGATTACTCTGAGTTAAAACGGTTTCACTTTAGAGAGTTGGCAGAGCTTGAAAAAGCATGACTGTGCCACCTGTGGAACTAGAGTGTATGAATCACAGCATCTGAGAGCAGTGTGCCTCATTCCTCTAAAAAGCGGGCAGCTCTCCAGGAAATCTCTAATTCATATTACACTAACATTCCTGGCTCAGGCTTTCTAATTTCTGGGAATCATGCATTATTGCTTGTATTACATTGCACAATATAAATCCAAAACAATCATCACTGTAAACTTTGAGTAATCATATTCAAAACCTTCCTCATACCTCCCCCTTAATTATTTAAAATGCTAGTTTGCATGCGTGTGTGATCAGCTTACATGAGTATGTTTTTTACAGTTCATAAGAGCGCATAATTAAAGCTTCTAGTGATAGATGGGGAGAGGGGTTACCATGGAAATGCAGAGATGTGGAATATATGTCTAGACAGGAGGTCACAGAGAGGAAAAAATTGAAAAACTCTTAATGCACTTATCCTACCATCATAATTCATAATTCACTTATCCTGGCGTACTGATTAGTCTTGATTGCAGTGCTGATCAGCCCAGTGATCGGCGGCTCCACCCACATCAACACAAACACAGACAAGAGAGAGAGACAATCATCCACAGTGATGTCTTCCTCAGATGCACTGAAGGAAATCAAGCCACTTGCAGCCAATGAGTTGTGCAGATCCTCATGTGTGAAACACCGGCGAATCGAGTTGTCATTAGAGCCCCACTGCTTCACTGTTTCTTTCTCCTAGGTGAGAGAGGAAATGGATCTATCTATCTATCTATCTATCAGCTTCTCTTTTGGGCAGAAAGGCAACTGTCTTCGGTTTTTGGAAAACGAGTAATTTACTTACAAGTGGATATGTTGTTTCAGGTGTGTTTTAGAGTTGAGAATGATCATTGTGTGCTTCAGAACCAAATATACGTGTTTTTGGTATGTGTCAGAATCTATTAAATAAAAATGACTTGGCGATTAAATTAGTTTTGATGACTTCAGTCTCACCACTTAAGTCATTTCTGAGAAAGAGGAAGGCAAAAATTAAGAAATGAAAAAAAAAAAAAACTTTCACCCCGTAATGTGTCCAATGTGAATGTGAATGTACGTTCAACCAGTTAAATAAAAACTTGTTTGGGGTTGAGTTTTTTACTCCTTGTTTTTAGTGTGCTGTGTAATACTTACTTTTGCAATGTATACACTTTTCAATTAAACCTCATGTATTATGATATTATGAAATTAAAAGAATGGTCTCTAGTGCTGTCAGACATCCAGACCCACTATACTGACACAAGCAACACCCTCTGAAAGCCTTAATTGTACTCCTTTGCCAAGGTTTTTTTTTACATGTCTACATGGCTACACATCTATTTAATGGTATCCACACATTTGTTTGTGTTGGCAATTAAGTGTGATTGAAGCTGATTCAGTGAGTTAAGAATTCCATACATTTAGCACTTTGAGACATATGACCTTTGTCACCTCAGACATGTCACCTTTGGCTTACTTGTACACTTCTGGCAATACTGTCAGCTTGATTGCACAGACACTATTTGATAAAAACCGAACCTAGCTGGATGATGACATCACTGAATCAACAATAAAATGGCTTTAATTGAAAAATTGACTGTTTGTCCGCTTGTTTTATGTCTCTGATTTGAACAAGGTTTTTTTTGATGAAGCATAAGACTGCAAATCAAAATCATCATCCATGTGGGAAAGAATGATATCTGGAAAGAGCAGTCAGAACTCCTTAAGAAGGACTTAAGAAGGACTCTTTGAAACACTTTGAAGACTCAAAGTTCAGTCATTCATCAGTGGACCACTCCCAGCAAGGGGAACAAATATGTTTTCACGGTTGCTTGGGCTGAACACATGGCTACAAAAATCTTGCAATATAACAGTGAATTTGTTATAGACAAAGTGAATTTCATAGACAAGTTCAATCTATTCTGGGGCCATAGACAACAGTTTAAACTGGATGGCCTCCATCCTAACAAACTTGGTGCTAGAGTGCTTAAGGACAATATTTACTTTTCCCTTCGTCATCCTTCAGCAGAGTGTGTGAAGTCATTCAGCACACACACACCGGGTCCGAGTCATCATGTGGTTGACATATCTTACAAGGACACTGATAACACCATGCAAAAACACCAGAGACACAGCACCAGTCACCGGACACATTATCCCTCTCTCCAGTATCTGTCCAACCGCTGCAACAACGCCAGGGCCCAAACCATCCATCTGCTGTAGGTGAACCAAAAACAACTGATAGCAGCATCATTTGGTCAGTACTTGTCTTTTGAATATCTAGGGATTGTGCTGAAAGGTGCTCCACGTATTCTGTTTATCATTATTTACAGGCATTCAAAATACTCTCCAGCCTTTATTGTACAGGTCACAGAAATGTTATCAATGGTTTCCTCAGAGTTTGAATGTTTTGCTATTACAGGGGATTTTATTATTCACACAGATAAATCAGAAAACAAAACTACAAAAGATATGATAACGGTTCTAAACACTTTTGACCTGATTCAGCATGTGCATGGACCCACACACTCTAGATTTAATCATCAGTAGGGGTCTAAACATTTCATCCATTGTTATTATGGATGTAGCACTATCTGATCACTTCTGTATTTTCTTTGATATATTGATCTCTGCTACCAATGAATCTATATCTGTCTCTGTCAGAAGGAGATGCATTAATGAGGACACTAGTGTGCTGTTTATGGAGGCTGTATCTTCAACACCAAGCATTTCTGCAGACTCTGCTGATATTCTCTGTGATTCCTTTAACTAAAAAATTAAGAATTTTATTGATGATATTGCTCTAATAAAAGTCAGTAAGAAAACAAATAGACAGAAATCATTTTGGAGAATATCAATAGCAGTTCAGACTATGAAAAGACAATGCAGAAAAGCCAAAGGGGATGTGGCGGAAGATGAAACCTTGAAATTCACTATAGCATCTTCATGGTTTTAATGTAAAACTAGCCACAGCTAGAGATAATTTCTTCTCAAACCTTATAACTTAAACAACACTCTTGTGACAGAGACTCAACTTGTCAAGGTTGAGAGACTGACAAACCCTCCAAGTCAGATTCCCAGTGAAATGCTCTCAGACAGCAAATACAATGAGTTTGCTTCCTTCTTTTCTGAGAAGATCATCAGTATCAGGAAGGCGATTAGCACATCCTCAAGTAATGCAGAGGTCAGACATATTTGGCCGCAATATCAAAAAGATACTACGTCTATTTTTGAAGCAATTGATAACACAATTTTGGAAGAAATAGTGCAGCAACTAGAATCGTGCAAAGAGCAACTTGATAACACCATTTTGAGCAATTATAGACCACTATCGTATCTTCCTTTTATAGGCAAATGGAGTCTGAATGGGAGTCAATGGAATGCTAACAGCAGGTGGGGGTCCGCTAGCCAATGGCGGCGCAAAGGGGTGCTTCAATAAAATATGAAACCCTGGCCCCCTGCCAAAGACCCGAAAGATGAACTAATCAATTCTCTTTTGGGCTCAGACTGCATTGGTTTACCATTTGGGGCTGCCAAGTGATTAAGAAACGAGTCAAAAACCTGATAGACCCGAACTATGAACTAATCAATTCACTTTCCGGCTCAAGACTGCATTGACTGACACAGGTGAATTACTACTAGCAGAATAGAATATTGTTCATGCGCGACTGAACGAATCACCCCCGAGATGACATGTTCTTCCTGAGTCACATTAAAGATTCGTTCAAAATGATTGAATCGTTCAAGAACGACACATCACTAGTCACTACTAGAGCAAGCTCCTGATTGGTTAATGCTGCGTGAAATTTAGCCAAAGTTCAGATTTTTCAACTCTCGTTTCAAAACTCCCAAAACGCTCAATTCGCGCCGCGTCTTGTCTATTCGCGTCTTTGACTTAACACTGAAATCACTCACGCCAGATGCTCTATTCACGTCTGGTGTGAATGCACCTTCAGTAGACAGCTGCAGCTCATCCAGAACGCTGCTGCCAGGATTCTGAACCAGAAAATCTGATCATATCACACCAGTCAACAGGTCCTTACACTGGCTTCCAGTTACATTTAGGATTGATTTTAAAGTACTTTTACTCATTTATAAAACACTCAATGACCTAGGACCAAAATATTATGCAGATATGTTCAGATGTTAGGATTCATAAGTCAGTCAGAATCATTAGTCAGTTAGAAATACCAAGGGTTCACACAAAACAAGGGGAGTCTGCTTTCAGTTACTATGCTGCGCAGTTGGAATCAGCTTCCAGAAGAGATCAGATGTGCTAAAGCGTTAATCACATTCAAATCTAGACTCAAATCTCATCTGTTTAGCTGTGCATTTATTGAATGAGCACTGTGCGATGTCTGAACTGATTGCACTGTATTTTACGTATTCACTGTATTTTATGTAATGTTTTCAATTTTTAACTGTTTTAAATTCATTTTAAATGAGTAAATTTTTAAATAATTTCCTTGCTTGTTTTGTTTTCTATTTTTATTTTACTTTCTTTTATGTAAAGCACTTTGAATGACCATTTTGCATGAAATGTGCTATAAAAATAAACTTTCCTTGCCTATTATTGATACACTATTTTCCTTTTTAACACTGTAAAGCTACAATCTGTATTGTAGTGTAGTGCTATATAAATAAAGGTGACTTAACTTGAAAGACCTCAGATGTGAACGAAATAAGATATCTCACTATACAACTAAATCTGGTGTTATGCAAACAATGTGTGTACATTGAGTATTATTAGTATTCCGTCGAAATAGGATTGCACAATGGTGTACTTAGGGTATTTTACTGTTAATGATTCATAAGTCATCTATGTCAAATTCACACACATCAGAGTAAAACTTTCAGCAAGAAATAAAACTATAATCAAATAAATTATATTTATTTTAAAGCTACTTTGTACCACGTTCCATCAAACTAAACAATCATGAGAGATGTAGAAAAAAAAAGTCACAAGAAGTATTTTCAGGTGTCATGATCGGAAGTTGTGGCACAAGTGTAATCTTATCTTAATGCACGTTCTTGGCTCAGACTTTTCTTTTTTTTTTGGGGGGGGGGGGGGGGGGGGGGGGGTTCAGAAGATCCTGTGAACTGTATTTTTGAAACACAAGCATGTTTTTTCTTTGAACATTTTCACTGATTAAAGGGATGCAACACCCCATATTGGCATTTCCTCTGTGTGGTCTTATCAGAGTATTTGTGTTGAGTAGAGTGGCAACAATTTTCCCTCCAGACTCCACGCATTCAATAACCACTCCATTCCAGTTAAATCATTTTCTGCTCCACACTCCACACCAGATTTCTTCTCTTTTCTTGTCTGAATGCAATTCTGAACAAGTGTTGTCCTTGTTTAAAAATAATATTCAGTATCTACAAGGAACAAACAAAGTCCTTGAGAACTAACTTCCTGCTAATGTCCATTGCCGTCATCTTAACCTTCACATTCGTTCCAATTTGAGTGATCCATTTTTATCAAGCGTGCTAAATATGTTTAACATGTGAATTCTTCCTAAATATTCAGTTAAATAATGGACCATTGTCATGAATTGTGTTCATGATGGAGCGATAGTGGAGTACTCTTGGAGAGAGTGAAAACCACAACGCTACAAACAAAAAAATAAAAAAATTCCTCACTCCATTCAAAATCACACCACTCCTCTCCACGCTCAGCTTCCACTCCACTCCGCTCACATACTCTGGTTCCGGAGAAATAGCTTGTGCTCTTACACTGATATGTGGTGCATGTTTTTTTTTCTGCCATTCTTGTTTGCCAGTTGTGACCTGAAGCAAGTTTATACTTGTCTTTTTTTGCAAACAACAAACTTGTGGGGGAATTGCCATCCACCCAGAACATTGTTTATGAAAACACACACCTGATAACTACAATATTCTTCTTTCCTGTACAGCACTATACCAACCGCTCAATCTGTGCTCAATAAAAAAGTAATTGTAGAGTATTAGTAGACTCTGCTCTGCTTAATATCTGCTAACACTATTTTGATGTTAACAGATATGCTAATGGTAAACTACACAACAGTCAACTAAAACACCTGGGCCTGTCCACCTCATTGCTTATGAATTAGAGACTTTCTAATGGCCTGGCTTCCCAGACGGAGCTTAGACTAAGCCAGTATTATAGTTTCAATAAGGACATAAAGTGCAAAAGCACTTTATTTGGTCTTCCGAAAGTAGATGCATTAAGGAATTTTTCAGATTACTTACAACAGAACACCAACGCATTTTATGGATGACCGCGTGCATGTGTGTGTGTGTGTGTGTGTGTGTGTGAAAGAGAGAGAGAGACAGGGTCACACAGTGCAGTCAGTTGTCTTAACCGTCGGTGGCTTGTGTAATGCAAACACATACGAGCTTCAATACTATGCCTGTCAGGCCACTCTGTTCCCCTTTTGGGTTCAAACTGATAGTAAAACTAAGGACAGTATTAACTGTCATTACATTTATTTTGAAAGATGAAGCTCATGATTATGGAAAGAGGCACTACATTTCCCACGAGTTCTTACGGTGTTCGGCCAATCACAATGCACTGGGTCAGTTGGCCAATCAGAGCAGACTGCGCTTGTCGGAAGGAGGGACTTTGTAGAAAATTACACATTTGAGAGAGGCGGGGCATAGAGGACCTACATTAATGTACAGTATTTAAAAAATAATATGTTTTTTTTTACATTACAGCATGTCAACATATTCTGTTACACCAAATACTAAAAAAAATAATGATCTTTAAAAAAGCATCTTATGACCCCTTAAAAAAAACATTACTGTTGTGCATTACTAGTCTACACTTGAGACAAAATAAAGTCACTGATATTTTTAAAGATCACTCAGTGCAATTTTCTTTCAATTGAAAGAGCTCAGAATTACATTTTAGCCCGGGGCTAGGTTTAAGCCTTGTCTTTGTAATGTTTTACAATAAGGTCCCATTTGTTGTTCATGGAATGATAATTTTCATTTTTTTTATTTTTTATATTAAGTGTTTGTTTGTCATTAATCCTATACGTTATGGGGGCCAAATGACTCTACTAAAAAGATAATAATACCAGTAAACTTTGACAGACAACTGTGTTAGTAAAATCATAGCCATAGGCGACTGTCTACCTACAATTGTAATTTGTAAATAATACAATTTAATTACAATTTAGTTATTTATTTACTTTTATATTTTATTAAAGTTCTATTTTGACCCCCTTATAGTAGTTTTTTTTTTTTTTTTACTTCCACAATAATTTGGAGAGTGGGCACAACAATACAGTTCTGCTTAGGGCAGCATTTGGCCAGCAGCGGCCATGCTTGTATATAGGATGAAAATAAAGCATAAAAATCAAGCAAATCAAAAAAAAAATAAATAAATATATATATATATAAATAAAAACAATCAAAAAGACTATATTATTTTATTTGATTCACTTTCTTTTACAAATGTAGTAATATCATCATATAAATTACTCGCTGTTTTCCCTTATAGAACTGATAAAGGTCTTTACCTCCTTTAGTGACTGAATAACATGACATCTCATTGAGAAACTCATTGTGGTATTTCCTACAATGAAGACATACACGATCAGCATGATCTTGTGGGCAGTATGCATTCACCATTTGGGTGTTTCCAATTTGATATGATGCACTGTTAAGTCCAGTATGACTTGCTCTCATCTGACTTAGGATACTTCATTTTCAGGCTGAGAATCTCACACTCATCCAAGCCATCCTATACACCAACTGCAAATTCTGAAACCATAGACAACCCTATTATCTGTATAACCATCACATAAAAATGTCTAAATCCCTAGGCTCTGGCAGTGCAAAATGATTCAAGGTTTTCTCTTCAACTGGACCTTTACTTCCTTTTTCCATTTCTTCATTTCCTCTGGTATCCCTTTCTCTCTTTTTTTATGTATTTCTTTTTCTATTTTCCTTGCACTTGTCACTTCTTCACGACCAGATCTACTGTAACGAACAAAACTGTCTCCAACTTGTTTCAAAAACACAAAATTTGTTTGCACAGAATCTAAATTTAATTTAGTTAAATTCAAAGAATTACATCAGGACAATGTGTTATTATTGGTATTTATCCTAAAATGACTTAAAATTTACAAAGTATATTTCACACTAATTCATACAAAATATATTACAACAAATTTTCTGCAGTGCTTTAACGTTAAATCAATAGCCTACAATATTTTATAAAAAAATAATGATTATCATTGCATTATTATGGCTCATATTTTTATGTTATTCTCTACCTTTACTAGCCTATAAATCAAAGTGAATAGGTCTGCTAAATTATTAATGCAACTTTACAGTAAATAATGTTATCTTAGCATAAAGCATTTTGACCGACTATAATAATAGGGTTGTTTTAATATAGCAGTCTACTTACAGAAGAAACTGACCTGCATTTGAAGACCTGAACAGGTCAGTAATTTTGCTAAATTTTGCTGACAAGGCAGAGTTAAGACTAATGGATTCATTATTTATTATCGACATATTATTACTTTTGGTACCTAACAACACAGTGAGAGCTGCAAAAAGTAGCCCAGTACACACATTCACCTCAAATATACATGGAATAATAAATCCACCTCTACAGTTTTATTACATTATGTTTTCTGTTTCTACTGTTTAGGTTTTAATTCTGCATTGCACATCTGAGCTATTTGCACTAATTTAATACTGCTGCAGACTTTTTACAATTGATAATTTTATATTCCCCTTTTAATCATTTCATTTCTTAAGCTTTACTATCAATTTGGAATTTTCTAAATAAATTTAATTTTAAAGTTACTTTTACAGTGACAAAGACATTCTATTTTACAATCGCTTGAGTTTGTAAACACGTACAAACGATAAAACCTTTACTCTATTAAACTGAACTGTGGACATAGTCACGGATCAATATCAACTACGATCTGCTCCCTTCACTAAAATATCATGGTTCCTGAATATGATATGATAACAAATAATATAGATAAATAGTGAACACGTCAAAACAAAAACAAAGATACTTAAAAGAACCAGTAGGAATGTCCTTCATCATTCGTTGTTTGCCTGCTGCTATTCCAACAGTTAAACTTAGTGCTCGTTGTCACAGTTGTAAACAGTTATAACGGCTTTTTTCTTTTGTGAAGGGGTTTGCCACATAGACTGTATATCACAGGTTTCCAAAAATTATTAAGCAGCAGAACATTTTCCAGCACTGATAATAAATCAGCATATTAAAATGATTTCTGAAGATCATGTGACACTGAAGAACGGAGTAATGATAAGTGCACCAGTGTGAATCATAATTCCAACCACATTTGTTGCATATCCATATCTTTGTCATAGTATTCTTTCAGTGATTAACTCATTAAGACAGTCCCTTGCTTCCACCTACTGGCATAACAATGTAACCTGCAATGAAAGAAGCTCAGGCATGATATTGTTATTGTTTTTTTTGTCTGTCATCATAAAATGATGTATAACATCATTACCATGGAAAATGGAATGTGTGGACTTTTTACACCGATCTCACAGTAATTTGTACACACAATAGTCGTATAATGCAATACTCTACCAACTGAGCTACATGAAACCCAAATTATTGCGCAAATAAAATAGTACAAAACATTAATTTGAAAACATCCTGTTACTGACAGGGGCATAATTGTAGTATATGCTCTGATGGGTCATATTTCAGGGATTTGGAAAAACGACCTATACACGCGTATTGGTTGGAGGACAGGTTGTGAAAACATCATGAGCATTCATCATTTTTGTTGGTTCATGCTGAATTGGTGTTGATAAATATAATATTTATATTAATAAGTCAATTTATACACAGTGGACCAACACCGGCAGTTGACATTGTACTCCAAATCATCACGGATTATGGAAACATAACACTGGACTTCAAGTTACTTGGGCTATGAGCATCTCCACCCTTCCAAAAGACTCTAGGAGCTTGGTTTCCAAATGTAATACAAAACTTGCTCTCATGTGAAAAGAGGATTTTGCACCACTGGGCAACAGTCTAGTTATTCTTCTCCTAAGCCCAGTTAAGATGCCTTTGATGTTGGCTTTGGTTCAGTGGCTGAACAAGAGGAATACGACGACTGTAGCCAAATTCCTTGACACGTCTGTGTGTGGTGGCTCTTGATGCCTTGACTCCAGCCTCAGTCCATTCCTTGTGAAGTTCACTCAAATTCACTCAAATTCTTAAAGGGACTGTAAGTAGGAATTACTCCCATCTAGTGGTGAAATTGTATTTTGCATTCAAACTAATTTTGCTCTCCAGCGCCTCGCTTTTTCAAATGCGCGTTGCATCTACGGTAGGCGATATGTACCAAAAAGCTTTGACAGGATGTCTTCTAATACCACTTCGTCGAGTTTTCCTTCAGGTGAACAGGTGTGTTATTTCAAACAAACTGCAACATGAACATAAACAAACGAATGTTACAGTATGAATTACTGACTGTGGAAAACATGAAATATTGTAATTAGTAGTTATGTCTTCTTTATTCGTTATATTTTCTGAATTATGTGCATTGTTAGATATCATCATCAAACACTGACTTACCTGTCGAGAAGAAAACTGGCCACTTCAGCGTCTCTTTTGAAATCTTTATCCAGCATTAGCTCTTTCCACCTAGAAAAAGCTTCCCCGACATTAACTCTGGTTTTCTGTAATCTACGGTCACGTTTCCTTTTACGTTCTATTTTTTACTGTTTTGGCGACTATGTTTTCTTCTCCTGTGGCGCGGCATATGTATGGTCCATAATAAGAATGCAATCCAGACTTTTAAACTTGCCGGTGCAGTTTCAAGCGCCTCTCACTGCTCTGCACCTGCGTTTCTGGCTCTGACCGAAAACGCGTTGTGGAAACGCGTTGGCTTAGTACTTTTTGTCCCTCTCTGCTATTATAGTTTTGCAAGATGGCGGAACTACATGGAAGCCTCTGTCGACCTACCCGTCCCATGTATATAAAGATAATAAATTCTTCATTTACGAGGATTAGTTTAAACATTGGCATAGGTATTTGTACACTATTGAGGGCATATTTATGAATAAAAATATTGATTTTAGATAATAAAATACCTAAAAAGTTACTTATTGTCCCTTTAAATTCTTAAATTGATTTGGCTTGCCAATCCTCATAAGGGTGTGGTTCTCTCGGGTGGTCTCGGTTCCACACTTTTTCTTCCCCCTCATCTTTCTCTTAACATGCTTAGATACTGCACTCTGTGAACAGCCAGCTTCTTTGGGCAATGAATGTTTGTGTCTCTTTTGTGAAAGGTGTCAATGATCGTCTTCTGGACAACTGTCAGATCAGCAGTCTTCCCCATGATTGTGTAGAGAACCAAACTGAGAGATCATTTTGAAGGCTCAGGAAACCTTTGCAAGTGTTTTAAGTTGATTAGCTGATTCACCTGATTCAGCATGTCACCATATTCAAATTTGTTGAGACAGTGAATTGGAATTCACTAATTTTTGTTAAATGTGAGCCAAAATCATCACATTTGTCCATTATTTATTTCTAAAGATACACAACAATGTATAAAGGGCTCCATTACAATCTATGTTACATTATGGCCCCGTAGAAACAGTTTTTGTAAAAATAGGCTAACAATTGAGTCATAACCACTGGACTCTCTGTCGCACAGTAGAGAAATTACCGTACAGAAAGGAGAAAACTTAATATGGCGTACTGGCGTTACATTTTAAAATACTATACAAAATAATTAATCAGAATACTTACTCCTGCTCACTCACGCCAAAGAACTCCCCGCTCAAGCTGGTCGTCTCTGCAAGATTAACGATGGCAGTTTGCCCGCACAGCTACTAGAAGATTTACATCTGTCAGACAGGTTGCTGACATCATCAAGCTTAGTTTGAGTCTGCATGTCAGAAACTGAAGTGCTAAAAATAGCTAAAAATGGGCTTCACTTGTCTCAACTGAGTTCAAATGGGGTTGCTGTGTCCATTTCTTTTAATGTCTACGGTCATGACCTAATTTTGGACTGATGCGACTTATACTTAGGTGCGACCTATAGTCCGAAAAATAATAATAGCCTTATATGAACATCTATTACATAAAAAGACTGTGGGATGTGGGATGGATCAAAAATATTTTATTAATCTTTGATAATCTCAGGGTTGCTCTGGTCACCCTGGTTTGTTTATTCATTAAACTAGTGGCCATGACATTATCATGTTCCCAAGAATGAATCTCCTGGCCACGAAAAAACTGAAAACCAAAAAAATTATCTTACACTGACAGTCTTCTATTAATTATGTAAATGAAAAACGAATTTTCGATTGATATGAAACTTGAGTCGTAGACCTTTTATGGTGTAAGTTATTATTGTTTATGAAGTGAATTGCAATATTTTCCTTTAAAACTAGCAGTAAACATGAACTAATGTAAACAAAGAACGCTTCTGTGCTGCTGGCGTCCTCCACAAGTTAAGTGATTTTAAACAAACCCTTGCAGTTAACCAAATGAAACAATACACATTTTAATGCTATAAAAGTGTGCACAGCAAGAGAAATAAACAGCAGATTTCCACGGTAACAACTTCTTTATTTCATTTATGTTTTGCAATTCTTTATTTATTCATTTTCCTCAATATTTTAATTTTCGTTTGCAAAACTTTATTTTCTTTTGTAAAACGTTTTTTTTTTTTTTTTTGCGTATATATAAGGCGTTATTTTGACTCCATACATTTCACTCTACTTTTCTTCTGTATGGGGGTGCGGGGTAGGGGTGCATAATCTGGCAGGGGTGCAGAATTCCGTGCCACACCGGTGCCAGCCCTGGGCACCATGTACCACCCCTGGTTGTGTAACAACATTATTCTGTCAGGAACTGGGCTATTTAAACCTCTGGAATATGTCCAGAAACAGTGTGTGGAGCTCAAATTGCAGCTGACACGTGGTTTCAGGAAAAAGAAGCTTTTTACTTTCACATTCAGTAAGCTACATCGTTATCACTGGCAGGCACACGTTTCTGTTTTTCTTCACTCTGCTCGTTTGCTGTCTAAGGTAAGAACATTTTGCACAAAGTATGCAGGAAGCAAAGCATTCGAACTACATTTTTTTGTGAAAATGTAAGATCTTTTCTGCAAGACATGCAAAATTAACTCGATTTCAAAAGTAAATCGTGTGCAAAATAAATAAATAAATACATTCAATATAATGTATTTATTTATTTATTTTAATGCAGTGTTGTTTTGCGCCCTAATTCTTTTTCTGTTTGTTTTGGAGATATATTTTCCTTTCTTAATACTAAAATTAATTAATTAGTAATTAAGTTACTACAGTTTTACTTGCGATTAAGTAAATGTTTTGCATTGACTATAATGTAAGATTCATCACTGACGATAGTGTCAGATTTAAATGTCATTGACTGTAACATTAGAAGTCTGTTATATAAGATGTTCATGCTTTAGTATAGTAGAGAACAGAAGCCCATTCTTTTGACTGGTGCTTCATTTGAAAACAGACCCACCCCCCATCTTAAAGAAAAAATCTGTAATTTATTCCCTAAACCTGGTGCTTATTTTTCTGTTGGATAAAAAAAGACGTTTGAAAAATCATCACACAGCTGTTTTCTACTAAAAAAAAAATCTCTACTGGCAGGACATCTATGCTACATTTTTACGCCAGACCAGGGGTTTCGTTTCCCAAAACCATAGTTAGCAACTTTGTTGGTTGCAATTCAATTTCCCATTGTCAACAAATGTTGGTTAAAGGTTAGCAACTATGGTTTTGGGAAACGCACCCCTGAACAGTGCACACACAAAAAGTGTGTAACTGTTTATTTTAATGTGTTTTATTTATATTTGATTTTACTCTGATGTTACTTAATGCACATTTTACGTTACCTGAGAAATATTTTTAACAGTGCTGTTACCGTGAATACAATCTCTATTCAAATTTATTAAAAATAAATCTAAAGCAGCACAGTTGAGTTCTTTATAACATGTTTGTGTGCGTGTGTGCGCGCGCGTGTGTGTGCATGAGCGTCTGCGTGTGTGTGTGTGTGTGTGTGTATATATATATATATATATATATATATATATATATATATATATATATATATGTATATATATATATATATATAGTGTATAACAATAGGCCTATATATAGCTATAGAGAGAGAGAGAGGAGCACACTATTACACTTTTGTGTGACTGTATTTTGCCGTTTTGTGCCCAGCATCCGCTATTTCCACCACTTAACTCAAGTTTTATTTCATATTTCATAGCATTTGCTACCGTGTTGACCCATTTCATTTTCAACCATTCAAGTATTCGGCAGAATATAGTACTTGGCGCACATATATTACTTATTCTGTTTAAATGAAAAATACAAAAATTCAATCAAATGGCTTTCCCAACTCATTGTTGTGCGTCCTGTGCGCAGCATGTTATTAATATTTCTCTGCGGCCGCGCACGCGCACATTTTAGCATTAACATCGGTGACGAGCTACAGAGCTGGAATGATCACACATAGGCTAATCTGGATAACGTAATCAGATGAAAAAAATAAAAATAAGTGCTTTTCAATTAGAGTTTAAAATACTCGTAATCAGACTACATTTTTACCTTTTTATGGATTACATGAATAGGCATATCATTCACACAATAGCAATAAGTTATTCATACCTGTAAGCTAATTTATCAATTATCCTAATTCATATTTTTCATCTTTAAATGTTTCTTTTTAAAATATTCTGTTGCTTATATTAACTCAATTTCATATTTTCTTATTTACATAATGCAGGCATTTCCAAACTTTTTTTTTTTTTTTTTGTCAGCTGAATATCTTTCATCTAATATCTTTAATTAAAATACCCCTGAAATTTTAAAATAAATATTAAAAAAATAAGTATCACATTTCCTTTTTTTTTTTTTTTTTTTACCTTGGTATGGTATGCAGGTAAAAATGATATAATTAAAAAAAAATTAGGAATCGTTTTATTTCTTTTTATGTTATTTTGAAATTATTAATTAATTTATTATGAATTTTATGAAATAAAAATGGTACAAGATTATCTTATTTAAAATCAACGTGATAAGTGAGTAAAGTCAAAGGTAATCTTAAAGTAATCTGATTATACTACCTGAAATGTGTAATGTAATGGATTACATTACAAACTACAATTTTTTGTCATGTAATTTTGAATCTGTGAGTATATATATACAGCTAAAGTCAGTTATTTCTATATTTTGCTATATTGTGTCAGTACAGAAAAACGGTAGGTCTCTTGAAGCATCTTGGAGACGTTGCCTTCTAGATTTAATCTTTCTCAGTTTTTTTCTTTTTCTTCATGTCATTCCAGACAGACTGGATTATGGTGGGATCAGATCTCTGTGTGGAGAACTGGCTAAAATGGATAATGTACTGGCAGAAAATTACCAGGACATTTTCCGTTAAATTTACAGACACCTCCTTCAACATTAAAACGGAAAATTCTGTAGATTAACATTTTCTTCCGTACCATAAACAGAAAATCCGTTAAAAATGTATAGCATAAGCCTATATTTTGTAGCAAATAATACCAGCGCAATGTGTACAAATTGAACATGGTTTATTTTTACCACGTGTGAACATTCTTAAGAATGCATTTAGTAGCTTTTATTTGCAACATAAAAATATTATGACATCAATTAATTTAACAATGTGAAAAGTACCATTGAAAATGTTTGTATTATAGAACACTTTTAAGTTTTAAACAACAAAATGCAGAAAAAAGAAAATATGAGCAGGTACTTGTACAATATTGGTGTTGCACCAAATAGTGGTCACAAAGATAAACATTTTAAAATACATGGGGTAAACATTTATACAAAGACAGGGCTGTCATTGCCACAGACTTATAGTCAATAGTCAAGTGAAATGACACCATTTTTCTATAGAACACAACATTATTTAAAAGCACAAAACGTAAATTCTGACATCAGTTACTCTCCCTCACACATTTCCATTCATCTTTGAAACACAAATGAAGAGTATTTTTAATGAAATCTCTGCTTTCTGTCCCTTCATTGACAGCCTATGCAACTACCATTTCAAGGTTCAATACAGTATAGCTGTCAGATTTCATTAAAAAGGACCTTCATTAGTTTTCCAAAAATGAACAAAAGTCTAACAGGATTGGAATGAGATTTTTCATAAAATATTATGGGTGAACTAAACCTAGTTAGATTAACTAACCTTTGTTTCATTCTAAATTATCTGCATCTACAATTGACATCAAAAATAAACGAAAAAAAAGCTTGTACAGCATTTGAAAATAAAGAACAAAGATTAATGAACTGATGCCTGACATTTTAATGTTAAACTAAGAGAACTATACAATCTAAATTAAGATCAGGGCTCCAAGTGTTTGTGTGCTTTTAGTATCTCTTGCCATATTCCCGTTTGAGGAAACTACTTTTTCCAAAAACGAAAAGAAACAGAAACACCATCAAATCGCTTTTAAATAAAAAGTTGTAATGTTAATGGTGTCTTCTTTTCTTGACGATTACTCAACAAACACGTTACAATGCATCAACAACAATAAAAAGTTAATAAACCTTTATTTACAAAACTAAAACTGAGCATTGTAACATGTACCTCCACGTCGAGTAAAGTTAAGATGTGACGGTATGCTGAAAATGTTGAATGCGACGAGACAGTTTGTTACATTTAACAAAAAAATATTTTCAAAGGAAGTGTAAGAACCATTCTCAAAATCCTAAATCCGACTTTAAAATGAGATTTTGACCGAGACTATCTCCGTGAATAATGGCGCCTGCTCAAGCACTGGTTTCGCTCAGATTATCGACTGAGCTTCTTGTACCCACAATGCAAAGCGTAATAAAAAAATATGGAGAAATGCCTGTAAAAAGAAAATACGGACAATTCCTTTAAATTATTACGGTATATTGTACTGTATTTTTACGGACTTTTTTTTACAGTATATATATATATATTTCTATACATTTCTTCCTGTGCTGTGTATTCTTAGTAAAACAATAATCCATATCTTTTTGTTTCAGGCTTTACAAAATGTCTGGAGACGCCATCAACTATGACTATGATTCAATCATTGAAAAAATGAAAGACAAACCGACAGAAATGTATCCGAATGTATCAGGAAATATAACCAAGCAGTACCAATATGAGATCAGGATGACCTACTTAATTATATATTCTATTGTCCTCATCTTTGGTGTCACCCTCAACTTCATCGTCATTTTCATCAGCTGCCTAAAAAAAAAGAATTCCCCAAAGGTTGCAACTTGGATTATGGCATTGGCTTTAACACACTTCGTCTCCTGCATATCTATTGTTTTTCAGTTCCTGTATGCTTACAATAACTTCATATGGGATTACGGAAGTGCAAGCTGCAAGCTGTCATCCTATATCACCTACGGCAGTATGTTCTCCACGTCAGCCATGCTGAGTCTCTGGAGCATTAGTTCTTCTTTTTCAAAAGTCGCATGCATGAACAAGTGCAAGAACTGTAACCTGATTCTGATTTCATTTTCCTGGACCATTGCAGCAGTCTTGGCATGTCCTTCGCTGTTCTCCAGAGAGATCCGATTTTCTCAGTGCATTGATGATTATGACTTGGACAAAGCAAAAACAACTCAAGACGGCATTATAAGGCTGAAGACTGTTGTTGTCATGCGATTTCTCCTAGGGCTTCTCGTGCCAGCTTTGATCATGTTTTTAAGCTATTTGGCATCGCCTCAAAGAACATGTCAAGACTGCAAGAAGCAGGCACAGATAATCTGTGCTATAAAGATTTCCTTCTTTGTGTTCTGGGGCCCTCAAATCGTCTTAACCATGCTTCAAGCCACCGTAAATGAGTTCTTGGGTCTAAATATGTTGAGATATGGACTTCCAGGAGCTACTGCAATGGCCATAGCCCACTGTTGTATCTTTCCACTTATCTATCTGTTATTCGGAGGCAGCATTAAAATGAACTGGATGACACATGACTCAGATCATGGAACGGAGAATTATAAAAGCATCAGATTGCAAATGAGCCAGAAGGTCTGTCTGTGTGGAGGTGTTCGTAGTTGAATTGGAGACACTACTTGACTGTGAAGTGAATGAGAATGAGAGTTTTCCCTATGATCGACAGGTCAACTTTCCAGTGTTTCCTCTGCCTTTCTAACCTGATAGATGCTGGGATAGGCTCCAGCAACCCTGCGCTCCTACAAAGGATAAGCAAGAATGGATGGATGAGCCAGATCACAACAATGAAGACAATCCACCAAAATGCATAGTAGTAATTTCTGGATGCAAACTGACCAAACTTTTAAAACTAAGAGTATTCTGAATGTTGGTCCTGTTTTGTCCACTTTCATGCTTTGCTTCAAGTTATATGCTGCTTTTGTGGTGAAAAATGCATCAGATGCACTAAAGCAAAATTATAACCACATTGCTAGAATAAGCATTGCTACAGAAACACTATTAACCCAAGTTTTATATCCTGTTGTATCAAGCTCATATAGAGGACCATTTGAAGCCATTTTTTTATTGATGGTGTGTCATAGTATTGTTTCTGTTTTGTCATAACAGTGTAATTTTTCCTATATTATATTATATTATAAATGAAAGAATGTGCAAGTATTTGTTTTAGGGCCACAATGTAATGAATATAAAGCAGATTATGTATTTTCATATGTTATGTTTTTACAAAACACCTAAACAAAAGAAGTATGACCATATTAGGCCAGTTACTTGCGCTGTTTGGGAGGCAGACATGCTGTTAGTTAAAATTTTGATTAAAGACTCATATTTTTAATCTGGTATACACAAAACACTATCACATTTCTATCATTCTAACCCATTAAAGGATTGTTAGGCTGCATTTGGTCAACAGGATCCGTGAACACTTCCCATGACACCCAATGTACTTGTTACATTGTAAGAAGAATTGCATCTATGCTAATATTAGTCTTTCTGTTTCATTCTTATTCCGAGATCACCGTAATCACCTGGATTTGACAGTTTACAATTGTCCTTTTTTTAGTGCTGGTTTACAGCAGAACTTTATTTTGTTCTCGTTATTGAAACATAATTTTCCTGTTTAACTGTGTAAAGCTGTTTTGACACTATCTTTAATGTATAAAGCATTATATAAATAAAGGTGACTTGACCAAAGAGAAAAAGGGTGGTCGCAAGTTTCATTTCATGTCGGTTTTATATAACTTCAATAGAAGGATGTGAGGTTTGTTCCACCCAAGGCTTCTTCCTTTTGATTTTATTAGGTGGGGTTGCATTGGCTGGATTACAAATATTAAAGCACTATTTCTCTGCTCTGGAACAATATCCTGTTGCACAAAGTGTTAGTTAAATAATCTGTGATTTAAATTATAATGTTACTGTTTTAAGATTAAAGAAATAATAAAGTATTTGAATAAGTAGCTAGTCAGCTTGTGTTCATGTATCAAGAGAAATCTTTATAGTTAATGGGCGGGCAATCTGCCATATATAAATGGCATCATTTTAACTCTGCATTCACGTGGCACAATATAAAGAACCCCCTGTCTCAGTGCAGTTGGTCGTGTTCAGAAGACAAATTCCCGGCACTTACACCAGATAAACAGCCCTTGTCTCTGTGCAGCAGTCTGTCGAGTTCAGAAGACAAAATTCCTGCCACACGGCGTAAACAACCCTCTATCTCAAAATAGTAGCTTGTTGTGGTCAGATTTAGAGCATGGGGAAAAAATCCAGTCACTCATTCAAGAACACAATTAAAAGTAGCCGTTGCCTCAGAGCTGCATGCTCCCGTGCTCTTGCACAAATCTTAGTGCTGTGACCTGCTATGCACAGGGCAGGAAGTGCTTTGATTGCTCACTCAAAAGCAGTAAACAGCCCCCTGCCTCAGAACAGCTTTCTGTCTTCCATAATGAAATGAGCTTTGGCCAGTAGCTCTCTCTCATAATATGCAGCTCCCTGCCTCAGGGCACTGATCATGTATAGAGTTTAAAGTGTTCCAGCCACTCACTCGTGTTCTGTCCTATATAAAATGCTCCAGCTGCTCGCTTCTGTTGCCTTCTGTGTTGAACACCGGCTTTGCCGCTGTTTTCTCATATGGGCGTGATGTATTGCCTACACTATAACATATTGCCGCCATAACTTGGCCGCCGTTCATCACCTCCTGTTATAACTAATTATTACCATAAGAGAAGCACACTCAGTGATCAAATCAATTAACAAGATTAGAGGTAGGCTTCAGTATATATACACAGCAGACTTACCTCTGTTCCTTGATATTGGGCACTCAAGTGTTAGTATCTGAACAGTTGATGGGCACCATTGACTTCCATATTATAATTTTTTTCCTACTGTGGAAGCCAATGTAGCCCATCTACTGTTTGTATACTAACATTTTCAAAATAACTTATTTTGTGCTCAACAGAAGAAAGAAACTCATACAGGTTTGGAGATTTTTTTATTCTAGAAGTGCACTACTCCTTTATCCCTGCGTGCATTATGTTCATGACAGTACCAACATCGGCACTGAAGTGGGCATCACTACTAGGTGTTGGCATGACTGCCTCCATTAACCACACAGCACAGACAGGCATGCCACTGGAGTTCACATTATACAATAGAGTCTGTGTTGCTGCCGCATGCATTATTTCGCCACCAGCACTCTGTGACGGTGCGGTGCTCACATTTGTAAACATTGCTAGGTAATAGTGCCGCCATCTATCCATGTGTCTGGGGAGCTGAAAGGCAGATGTTAATGCAGTCTGGATACAAGAACGGACATGAATGCTGGCATTGAGTGTATGGTTAATCCAAGATGAAGGCGAGAATGCTGTCCTTTACACTGTGATGTGTTAACAGTAGTCTATTGCTTGCTCTTAGCTACATGCTGCTGAGCTTATGAGGTCTTCCATTGTGTGAAGTACTTTTAGTTGAGGTCACCAGCTTTTGCAGCCAATCTGGTCCTTTGTTATCAACAAGTCAGGATTTTTATGAGATCCCCATATAGCAACATCTTCGGTAGACTGACTCAAAAGGTAGAGCTTCCAGTTACCTAACATTACCTCAGTTCCCTGTGTAGTCTGCTGCACTCTGCTTCAGTCCAAATATTTTGAGGCAATGGCGTTCTGTTCTGCCTCTATTTAGCTTGAACACCATTGGCAGGCGAATTCCATTAGGCTTTGGGAGAACTGAGGAAGGATGGGATAACCCAAAAGCAACATCCTCAGTGACACAGTCTCGTTCCCTCCTCTCAGGGAACCAAGGTTACATTGGGTAACTGTAGACATTTTTAACTCAAATGACCCATATTGTTTTCAAGTACGCTCAAAAACAGGATAGAAAATAGCCTTTTATTTCTAAATTATGATTTTTTTAATGTGAAATCTCACTAAAATGATGAGTGAACCACAGAGAACTTTATACATTTATAAATAAATACTTTTTATTTACATTTCAAATGATCATGAAACTACATTTTCTGAGATTTTAATTAGGGTTAATGTATAAGAACCACCCAACTGGCCCAACGATGGAATCTAATGGCGTGGGCGAAGGTATAATACGTGTAGGTCTAATAACTGCACTTCTGCACTGCACTATGTCTGTTCTAATCTTAGACAGAGGATGCAGCATGGATATATCTATATGTCGGCCACTCTGACGTGCTCTGCTTGCTCATGACAAAAAGCAGTTTTTGTATATTCACAAAAACTGTGACTTACGAAGGCAGTGATAGTCAGAAATCGAAAAGGTCTTAAATATTGTAACCCATGCTCCATTCATTGAGGATTTTGTATGATCTATCCTGAACACAGATTTACAGTGATACAAAAAAATCTGATGTAAAAACATAAAAGACCTGTTGGTTTGTTAAGATCTCACGACCAAAGGGTCACAACAGGCCAGAAATAAGAAATTATTCTCACAGATCCTAAGGGAGACCCTCCCCTCAGCAGCAGGACAGAATTCCTCTCTTAATATAAGTGACTCTGCTTCCTGTTGGCCTTGCTGGAGCTGATAGTAGCCCCGTGTAGCTGTTTTTTTTTTTTTTTTTTCTCTAGAATCTTTATCTTACTATCACTCTCTGTTTTTTAAAGTGATAAAATATAACTTAATTCTACCACAAAAGACTGCTTTTTAAGTTATCTTCCTGATGGATCCGAATTCCTTAGCATATCCAAAACCTCAGAACAACTTGATGATGTAACAAAAACTATGGACTCTCTCTTTTCTAGCATTTTAAATACAGTTGCTCCTTTACGCTTAAGGAAGGTTAAGGAAACCAGTATGAAACCATGGTATAATGAGCATACTCGCACCCTAAAGAGAGCAGCCTGAAAAATGGAGCACAGCTGGAGGAAATACAAAACTAGAGGTATTTCGTATTGCTTGGTGGGAAAGTAACCTATCCTTCTGAAAAGCATTAAAAACTACTAGATCAGATTACTTTTCTTCTCTTTTAAAAGAAAACAAACATAACCCCAGGTTTATTTATTCAATACAGTGGCTAAATTAACAAAAAAATAAAGCCTCAACAAGTGTTGACATTTCCCAACATCACTGCAGTAATGACTTTATGAACTACTTTACTTCTAAAATCGATACCATTAGAGATAAAATTTAACCATTCAGCTGTCAGCTACAGTATCGCATCAGACGCATATAGACCTCCTGAGGAACAGTTCCACTCATTCTCTACTATAGGAGAGGAAGAATTGTATAAAATTGTTAAATCATCTAAATCAACAACATGTATCTTAGACCCTATACCATTTAAGCTCCTAAAAGAGGTGCTTCCAGAAGTCATAGGTCCTCTTCTGACTATTATTAATTCCTCATTGTCATTAGGATATGTTCCCAAAACCTTCAAACTGGCTGTTATTAAGCCTCTCATCAAAAAAAACACAACTTGACCCCAAAGAACTAGTTAATTATAGACCAATCTCGAATCTCCCTTTTCTGTCCAAGATACTAGAAAGGTGGTATCCTCACAATTATCATCAGGAAACATGGTGTTAGCTTCCACTGTTATGCTGATGATACTCAGCTATATATTTCTTCATGGCCTGGTGAAACACACCAATTTAAAAAAATAATGGAATGCATAGTCGATATAAAAAACTGGATGATGAGTAATTTCTTACTGCTAAATACTGAAAAAAAAGAGGTGTTAATTATAGGACCTAAAAACTCTGCATGTAATTACCTAGAACACTGTCTAAGACTTGATGGCTGCTCTGTCAATTCTTTGCCATCAGTTAGGAACCTAGGTGTGCTATTTGATCGCAATCTTTCCTTAGAAATCCACATATCTAGCATCTATAAAACTGAATTTTTCAATCTCAAAAATATGTCTAAATTACGGCCTATGCTCTCAATGTCAAATGCAGAAATGTTAATCCATGCATTTTTGACCTCAAGGTTAGATTATTGTAATGCTTTATTGGGTGGTTGTTCTGCACGCTTAGTAAACAAACACAGCTAGTCCAAAATGCAGCAACAAGAGTTCTTACTAGAACCAGGAGGTATGACCACATTAGCCCAGTCATCGCTGCACTGGCTCCCTATCAAACATCGTATACATTTTAAAATATTGCTTATTACTTATAAAGCCCTGAATGGTTTAGCACCTCTGTATTTGAATGAGATCCTTTTACATTATAATCCTCTACGTCTGCTACATTCTCAAAACTCAAAAAGGCAAAAAGGCAATTTGATAATACCTAGAATATCAAAATCAACTGCGGGCGGCAGATCCTTTTCCTATTTGGCGCCTAAACTCTGGAATAACCTACCTAACATTGTTCAGGAGACAGACACACTCTTGAAGTTTAAATCTAGATTAAAGACATTCTTAATTCTTCATGAGAGCATGTGTTGATAAAAGATGCTTTAAACTGTGAGATTACTTTTTATCCGAGGTCACCGTAGCCACCAGATCCAGTCTGTGGCCAGATCATAGGGTCACTTCAGTCACCCAGATCCAGTACGTATCCAGACCAGATGATGGATCAGCACCTAGAAAGGACCTCTATTGGCCTAAAAGACAGCGGAGACCAGGACAACTAGTGCCCCAGATACAGATCCCCTGTAAAGATCTTGTCTCAGAGGACCACCAGGACAAGACCACAGGAAACAGATGATTCTTCTGCACAATCGGACTTTGCTGCAGCCTGGAAAGGAACTACTGGTTTCGTCTGGTCAGAGGAGAACTGGCCGCCCAAATGAGCCTGGTTTCTCCTAAGGTTTTTTTCGCCATTCTGTCACAGATGGAGTTTCGGTTCCTTGCCGCTGTCGCCTCTGGCTTGCTTAGTTGGGGTCACTTCATCTACAGCGATATCACTGACTTGATTGCAAATAAATGCACAGACACTATTTAAACTGAACTGAGATGACATCACTGAATTCAATGATGAACTGCCTTTAACTATCATTTTGCATTATTGACACACTGTTTTCCTAATGAATGTTGTTCTGTTCCTTTGACACAATGTATTTTGTTTAAAGCTCTATATAAATAAAGGTGACTTAACTTGACTGCTGCAAAAGACCATTTTACCAAATGCATGGAGACCTGTGCACCATAATGATTCATGAGACATTTTTAATTCTTCATGAGAGCATGTGTTGATGACAGATGCTTTAAACTGTGAGATTGCTTTTTATAGTAAGTGATAGATGTTGTTTCTCTTAACTCTTCATGAGAGCATGTCTTGATGACAGATGCTTCAAACTGTGAAATTGCTTATTGTAGTAAGTGATGTATTAATGGACAGAAAATAAGCGTTTACTCTTTGTAGGAGTTTCTGTGTGGCGTTAATACCTTCCATATACCCTAATTCTACAACAAAACATGGGATGATTTGTGGGAAACAATGATGCTTTTAACTCAACGAGAGGATAATAAAGTTTCTGTTGTGTTGTCTGTCTCCCCTGTTCCTCCTCCATTTCACACCCACTTGCAGCATATTCAAAAACTGTGGTGAGAACCAACCCCCACTGGGGTTTCCCAACCCATTCTCACCCCAAAGGCGTCAAAAACCGAAGCATGGTCAAGTGCCCCTAGCGTAATTTTTATGATGCCAAATGTGTCTCTCAGCGAGGACATGAGATGTTTATCGTTATGAAATCACTTTCAAGAAGTCTCATTCAGCACACACACATCGCGATACTTGCTATCAGTTCCACAGTTTGGGTGAGTAGTCGTAAATACGATCTTTTAATGCCTTTTATAAAATGTATTCTGTCTTTATTAATCAGATTAGCGCCATATGTTTAATCGCTGTATTATATCGGTCAACCACGGCTGTCTTTGAGTTTCATTGTGTTTAAATAAATGAACGTAGCTGCTAATTAGTGTGATTAAACTCTATCTGTCACGTGACGTGCCATATAGAGCTTGGGAAACTACGTCACTGCGCATTGCATTCTGGGTAGTCGCGGCCATGTTTGGGGACACGCTCATCAGTAAAAGTGAAAGTGAAAGTGACATGACATGACATCCAGATCAAGTGTAAGATTACATATAAAGAAAAACTCAACAAGGAAGCAAAGATGCGGTATTTAGAAAAAAATCAAGACAATCAACGAACTCAATCTGCACGAACACAAAGAGTGGTCGGATGATCTTAAAGAGCTGCCGCTCGTAACCTCCCCCAGTGTGTTTTCTTACCTTGTTTGTAGTGTCAGAGCGTACACCTCTGATCAGTTTAAAAATGATAAATCTCTCGAGTCTCACCTGCAATTTACAAATGGATGGGTGCAGAACCTACAAATTTTCCGCGTCAACGAGTCTGTACAAAGGTCTTGAATTAATCAATTTTAAAATTGTCTTTCTATGTACCTTTTTCACTTATTACATTATCTATGTTATTGATACTTGAAGGTTACTGTACTATACTTGAAGGATACTTGAAGTGCACTGAACGTATAAATTAAATAATCTTTCTTTTTTTTCTATTTTCACTGCGCTTCTTGTGGTCTTGATACTTGTTTACCTAATTACCTTTTATGTGTTACACTGCCCCTTTACTTTTTAATATGCGTTATTGTAAACTGTACAAATTAACCTCTGTGTGTTATGATGCAGAAATAAAGAGATACAGAATTGATAAATTTTGCCGTTTATTACTGTAACAGGTGGTATGCAATATGCTTAACACTGATAATGCAGATGTGGTTCATGCATAGGTAACATTTAATGTAAGTCTGTCAAATCGATTAATCACATCCAAAAAAAAGTTGTTTATATAACGTACATTTCTGTATATTTATATATATAAAAATGCACATACATACGTGTGTATATATCAGACCAAAGGGACAATCCTTCTTTTCCTTCTTACTGCTGCTAACCAAGCCATGTGACGCCGCTTTGTTAATTCGGAGGCCAGAGATCAAGGTGCGGTTTTCCAGCTGGAAAGCTGAAAAATCGCACTTCATTCAAATTATTTTTCCATGCCGGTCATGAATACGAGTAAGGCAGTTAATTACACAACAAGCTTTTACCATTGTAACTTGTTTTTTATCTGTAGAGAGCAAACAAAACAGTCTATTATGAATCCAATACAATACATACAGCAGCGTCCGTGTCCCAAAGTCCCTGAATGCATTGCGTTGCTGACGTCATGTTCCCAGACTCTTATAGGATTGTTTGCAGATAACGCTGTAGTTCTCCATCATTCAAGGACTCGTTAACTCTTTATCCCCCCCCCCCCCCCCGACACAGAAATGGTCCCTGTATCAGTGATTAGACTTTGCAGTGGTTTGATTTTTGCAGAAGATGTAACTTTGTTTTAATTATAAGCTCATAAAAAAATAGTATTTTTTTATTGATAAAGCATTGTGTTCTCTTTTTCAAGCTTCATACAGTAAACTTTACTTGGTGTCTTCCTAATGCTTTTATCATTAAAAAAAGCATCAGTTCTCATCAGGAGTTTTAGTAAAGCAGATATTCATACACAGTCATCCCCTAGTTCCAGTCATGAAGTGAGTTCATGACGTTATTGTCAAAGGTAGCAGGTGTTTGTTTTCCTGATAGTGTTTTATAGATGATATTGCACACTTGACATGCATGTCTTCATGGTGTTATTTTGTGAGTTTGAAACATTTACATTGTGATGCATCACATTTTGGTCAATTTAATTAAGAAAATTTTTATTTTTCCAGTGTTCTCTGAAAGACATACTGTATTTACTATTTTGTTTTTTAATAAAAGCATTTTCATTTGCATACTGAAAATAGTTAACATTTACAACATGACTGCCTTTTTATTCTTTATGGTGGCCAAACCAGCTTGGTGACAGAGTAATTTGGGTACGTCTTTAAATGAGTTTGACATATCGATAAATAATGGAAGACCTTACAAAACTATGCATGTTCATTATGCTTTATGTATTTATTTGTTCATTCATCCATCCATCCATTCATTCATTCATTCTTTCATTATTTCTTTCTGTTTTTATTCCTAGAGTTCAAATGGTAGAGAATGGTAAATCACAGAAACACAAATGTGAACGATTTTAACTTTAAAACACAATGCAATATACAATGTAAATTTTAGAAGCACATCATTTGATTAGTAAATATATTTATCTTTGGTCAAAAAAAAAATCTTAAAAATGTGTCTTTATATATTTAATGAGAGTAATCTATCTGTTGAATACAACTGCGACTGCTAGGCATGTGCACATCAATATTGCCCAATTTTTGTCAAGCTGAACAACGGAGGAAGGTGTAGACATTGATAAAACAGAATCTAACGAGTAGCAAATTTAATCTATTGTTAACCAAATCTATCCATTCAGCCGAAAAACGAAAGACATCTGTCATACATGGATAAGGGAGTGTGACGCTGCTGCTCAGCTTTGATGTCATTGGCTGTGAATTTTCAGGACAGTCTGTGGTTGGACTATCTTTTAACCCATATTAAACAGCGCGTCATGTTTAAAAGTATGTTTTGCTGCTTTCATCACATTAGTAATATATTAAGTCAACCATGAAGTGTTGCTATCTTGAGAAAAATTACATCTTTAGCGAGATCCTATCCCTAACCCTATGCATAACTTCAATTAACTACAAAAAACAGCCCCTAGTGTTGCCTTTCCATAGATAGAACGATGGAGGCTTGTGGGTAATGTAGTTTAAAACTTTTTATTAACGAAACAAAATAAATTATTTATTTTAAGGAAAACTGGATATCTAAATATGTTCAATGTGCCAACCTCTATGATATATTTGAGAGGCAGGCTGAAATGTGGTATTTTACAGTGAGCAATATTTAATATGCCTTTATGCCATCTTTCCATTTATTTCCGAGAACTGAGCTCAACATTATTTTATCAGCATAGCATAAGTAATAATCCTGCCCATTTTCTCTTTGATATGTTTATTGGACTCTGATTTACAGCCATTTGAAATGTACAGTTTTGGGCTCTTCCGGGGGGTGCTACGGGGCCCCTGGGGGTAGAAGGGCAGTAAAACCTACATATATGTATTCTCCTCATCATGGACAACAAACTGATCTGAGTCACATTTATATCTGACAGTTTTCACAGTCCTCTGTTTTCTATTCTATTCATCATGGCTATTATACCTTTTGACAGGACATTGTGAGGCCATCTGATGAAAAATGGAAAAATTAGAAAGAAATGATTTAATAATGAAAATAATAGATTATTTATTTGATTTTTGAAGTAAATGGAAATAAATTAATGGATGAACCTGCAACAACTTGCCTTTATTTATTCCCCATTGTTAAGCAGTAATCAAAGACAATGTATACACATTGTGATACTTCACTATTACACAAGGACAAATTCATATTTATATATATATATATAAACTAATTAGCAACAATCAGTGTAAAAATGTCCTCCTCACCCCCGTATCTTGCTCCTCAGGTGCTGGACATCATTAATGTGCATGCTTTTGATTTGAATACAGTACAAGATGCACGTTAATCATTCCTGCTCCATTTTCAGTTATCCCTCAAGTGTTTTTAACAATAAAGCCCATGGCACTATCTTGTAATGCAGAATAATTAATCTCATAACTTCCTTTATTTCACAAAAAAATTGCATATTTGTTACTAAAATATAAAAAAATAACTTTCTGGTGTACTGATGTCCAAGATGTTATTAATCAAATCAAAAACGTTTATGATTTAAGTAAAAAATAATCCCAATAATTAATATGTAGTTTTTCCAAGTCTAAAATAAACACATATGAGCCTACATAGTAAAATTATGTATTTACCAAGAATCTTCAGGACACAATATTCACCATTTTCATTTTATTGAAGCATAGACTATAAAGTTAATAAAGTAGCATCAAGACAAATAAGATTCAAGGAAAATAATCATCACCAAAAATACATTAACATCATATATTAATCAGTTCACACAGATGAGTGATGAAATGTCCTTAAAAGTCACACAGTCCCATCCAGTCAACTGTGATACAGATCATGTGATACATTTAAGGCATGTGATACTGTTTCAGAAAATAATGATTCCTTATCATCACATCTAAACTGGTTTCATCTCCCCATTGTGATCTTCTTCTCTCGTGTCTGGAAACGGTTTGTGGTTGATATCCAGCACTGATGGGGTGTAGCTTGTTCTCAGCCAGAGGATCTCTCAGTCCTAAGATCCCAGACCTGGTCAAAGTGAAACAAACAATCCAGATGGAGTTGTTTAATGGACAGAGAGCTCAGCTTATGTTCTGCGTGATTTTAGCAGGGTGAGCAACTATGACCCTTGTAGTACTTTACACTTACCATTCTTCAAGCTGTTTTAAGACCTTTTGAGAAGCTTTTTCTCTGAAGACAATTTACCACATCCTCTTCTTTCACTCCTTTCAAGAGCATCACTTGGTCAAAACCCCTCATTTGGCTGATGAGATCATCTGTACAAATTAAAATACTGCAATAAAAATTTCATTCTGCAAGAATTAAAAAAAAGTTACAGAGGCAAAGGTCTTGCTCATGAGACTCCATTAGCATGTGTAGTTCTCAGAGACTCAAGAATTCATATATTGTTGCAGTAAATCTTCTAAAGTCTAAATCTGCAGTAAGTCTTTTTTCTCAAGAATCTTTCTCCAAAGTTCCTAACTTCTTTCACAAATGTGTTTTAGTCTGTGCAGTGTAAGGCCTGGCTTCAAACACATCAACTATCAATTCACAATTTATAACACAACATTTAGAAAACAATGAGATAATGTCAATTGGTGTTTATATCAACTAAACCAATTTCATGATACTTGTCTGCTTTTAAAACAGGTGGTGTGTTTTTAAAAACATAAGATTAAAAATGTCCAGTCACACTTTGCTAACATGCTGTAATTGTAATAGTATAAAAAAAAATCAAGGCTGACATAAACAGTTCTGTGAGAGATCATCATAAAATGCTGTATAACACAGCATTGCTTCAGCACACACATACCAGAGGACTTCTGTTTGTTTGAGCACAAGATGGCCATCTTCATTCCTCATCCTGAGCAAATCATTTCCTTGGTCTTCCTTCTCTTCTGTAAAACAAGATAATTTCTACTTACTCTGTGTGCAATTAATATTGCTAATTAAACATATAATTAAAGTTAATTTAAAATAAGATTCAGACCAGAGCATTTGATGAGTAAATATTTATTCAAAAAAACTCTAAACAAATGTACCTGGGAAGAGCTGAGCATGGCAAGATTCGCTGAGACTCACTAATAGCTCTTTTAGTTTTTAGGAAGTTTTATGAGGGTTGGCTCACCAAAAACTTCTGAAAAAGAACAACAGCATTATCTACAATCCTGTAAGACAGAAAGAAAGGAAATATTATTAAATTACGTTCAACTTATACATTACACTGGGTTTTGTTTAGACCATAAAAGCAGCCTCTGTAAAGATGCTGTATAATTAAATGTTAAATGCATCCATTATTGAAAGCAAGTCATTAATAGCAAGCTTTAGTCATATGAAATCTTTTGATAGTGTCAGATGAGACCGTCCTGGGGCTTGCACAATATCATACAAGTGTTAAACTGAATTATTAAGACTGTGATGTGCGACTGTGTTTAGGGTTCATTTTTAAGACTTTGACCCTGTCCAGATACCCACACTTGCAGTCTTGGCCACTTGAGAGTGTGTGTACGTGACAGTGTGTGAACGAGACTCTCCTCATTCTTAATAATGCCAAAGAACAGCGTCCTTAACACACACTAAACCTCTCCAATACTGCTCCGGTGCGCTATACAATGCTTAGTGTATCCCATCATGTATCATGATTTGGTATAAATCGTCAGACTTTTTGCCGAGATCTCACAAGAGGTCACAATGAGACCTGTCCAATGTACAGTATGTGAAATATTGATAATTAGATATTAAAAATCTCTGTAAACACAAAAGGCAGTGGCTCCCAATCCTGGTCCTGGAGAACCACAACACTGCACATTTGAGATGTCTCCCTGATCAAACACACCTGATTCAACTCATGAGCTCCTCAGTGAAGACTCCACGATCTCAAAAGTGTGTTTGTCAGATAAGAGAGACACCAAAACCGTGCAGTGCTGGGGTTCTCCAGGACCAGGATTGGAAAACACAGTCATCAGGTGATGAAAAGTTCGACACACACTTGTGGTCATCATGCTCACTTGAACACTAGGCCAAATACAGGAAAGACGTCAGATAAGTAATCAAGTGGTCAAGTGCAAAGATGGCAAGTGTGGGTACAGTTTAAGAAACAACAAATGCTGTGCAAATTATAACAGCAGGAATGTTTGATAAAAGGGACAAACTATCACAGACTTACTGCTGCAAATGTCTGCCTCCACAGCTTTCTGCCTTTTCCATTTCTGAAGGAATACCTCTCCAGAAACACCACTGGGCTGACTGCCTTTACATCTTTTCAGCTAAAAATAATAATAAAAATAATAAAAAGGGGAGAGAAAATCTAATTGAATCATAAACAGAATGTTAATAATGATCTGTGAGCATAATATTTAGATATAAACTGATATGAATGAACTGCAAGATGGATAAATACATTGTTTTATTATTTATTTATTTTTTTTTAAAAATGTTTTGGATTTACATTAAAAGGTATTAAAAGCATGGTACAGAACATATGATTACTATGATATCTGTCATATAAAAGCACATAAAACACTAACATTACAGTAATACAAACATAGCTGGTTTGGTGATTATTGTATTGTTGTATAGAGGTCGGGATCGTTGCGTCACGTCGCAATGCATTGTGGGAATCGCGGTACAGAAGTAGATGTACTGTATAGTAGGCATTAGGTAACGTTGGTCATTTGGTCATTAATTTTGATTATTTTTTGGAAAATGGTTCAGTATTGCTGTATTGTGAACTGCTGTAATCGGTTTCATGATCGACAGGGCAAACGCCTCGTGAATCATATTAGTTTTCAACATTTTCCTACTTGGAAAAAAAACACAAGGTGTCTGAAATCACCAAGAGGCGTCAGATGGCTTGGGTCGCCACTGTACGGAGGGAAACCATCACCTTCGATAATATTATAATACATAGTTATGGTGAGACATGTTGTGTATGGTCTCTCTCTCTCTCTCTCACACATACACACACACAAACTCAGACACAAACACATTACGTTTTCTCTAGTTTTTGGCCAGTAAGGGAGTCAGTTTAGTGTCTGTATTTTTTGTTTAAACATTTTCTTTTGACCCAATCCTGAACTTAATTTGCTTTTTGATATTTTTGTGCTGACTGTATTTAACAAATTTGAACAACTTGTTTAAAAAAAAAAAAAAAACTGGAACGAACTTCAAAATAGGAAGTTAAGCGTCTTGTTTTGGTGAATGGTGGGTTGTGTCTGAGGTGAATGTTCGTCAATATTATACCGGATTACAGAACTACCGGAGGAAAACAGTGGATTTTTGCAAGTATGATAGGTGAGTAATTACTCCTGAAGTGTAACAACCCCGCATAGACAAGCTTCATAGCTCGCAGAATCTGATAAGTGTGTGTCACCACTGATGCTTGGTTAATGTTAACATTTCCTTAGTGAAAAAGATTGTTTTCTCCACGTTTAATTTGCAGATCCATTTATGATCTGCAGGTGAGCCTCCAGTGACTTTTTAAAAAGTGAAAGTGACATTTTTAAATTGATCGGAGTTGTAAGCGCTCACTCCACAGACCCGGTAGGATAAATTATCAGGGAAACTGAGGCTTGGTAAACTTTCATGTGTTCATAGGGATCGATTCCGCCTACAACCTCTTTTTTTTTTAAGTAGCGTTGTTTGGCTTCATTATTAAGTTTGTCCGTATAGGTATAGGCAACTTTTTTTGTCACGTTCTATAACTTTTTCTGGAGACTGGCTATTATCTATGGCTATTATCTTATTACAAACCTGCTTTGCGATGCCTCTAAAATGGCCGCCGTTACCCACAATGCACCATTCCTTGACGTCTACGCCCGAGCTCTATTGATTATTAATATACCATAGTAAAACTACAGTTACTGTGGTAAAAACATGGTAAATGTCCCGTTTACTGTGTTTTAACTCCACATTTCATTTACTTTTGTAAGTGTCGTGATAAACATGATTTTACTACAAATACAACTTACATCATTAAACTGAAATTAATATATATAAAAAACGGATCACGTCACATGACAGATAGAGTTTAATCACACTAATTAGCAGCTGTGTTTATTTATTTAAACACAATGAAACTCAAAGACAGCCGCGGATGACCGATATAATTCAGCGATTAAACATATGGCGCTAATCTGATTAATAAAGACAGAATACATTTTATAAAAGGCATTAAAAGATCGTATTTACGACTACTCACCCAAACTGTGGAACTGATAGCAAGTATCGCGATGTGTGTGTGCTGAATGAGACTTCTTGAACGTGATTTCATAGCGATAAACATCTCATGTACTCGCGTCGAAGTTCTGACGCCAAAAGTTTCCCATTGAAAGCAATGAAGGTCGTAGTGCGTCGATATTTCGACGCCGAGAAGCACATTTGGCGTCATAAAAGTGACGCTAGGGGCGCTTGACCATGCTTCGGTTTTTGACGCCTTTGGGGTGAGAATGGGTGAGATATATCCATCTGCAGACCCGCAGCACAGCCGTTTCAGAACCGCCGTTTCAGAACTGCTGTTTCAGAACCGGAAGCGAGGAGCGGAGCTTACGTACTTACCAGAGCAGCGCCACCCACGGTTTTGAAGTATAATTGGCTTTTATTCATAAGAAATGTTATACTTTATGTGCGCATGTTACAACGACACATTAAAAAAAAAATTGTTTAATATAATTGTATATACTTATTCATTTAATTGCATTACGTGAGCTATTTCCTTGAGTTCGAGATAATAAAATTAATTGAAACTTAAGGCATTTTATATGAAATATACTTTAATCACAACATAAAAAAATATACTTCAAAGCAAAGAACATGTGTATCATGCATTTCACTACAAAAAAATTAAAACATTGCTGTAAAAATCTTCAAACACACAAAATTTTAAAAGAAACAAATCAAAAACTAGATAATTAAAGTTTATGGAATAAACTTGCTAAACAATTTGCCATGACAATTTTGTATAAAATGAAAATGACAATTTACAAAACAAACAATTCACACATTGTCATGACCATATGGCATTAATTTAAATAAAATGTATCAAATGAACAGTTCAGTTTTAGGCCCATTTTGTCATGACATTCTTGTATAACTAATTCCATGTCATCCCTGAACTGAAAAAGAAACGTAAAGGGCTCCCTCGAAGAGTCTGTGCTTTCACTGAGATCATTGAGGGCCTTTTCCTTTTCCTCCTCAGTCATGGTGAGGAAAAGAGGCTCTTCCACCGGCCCTCTGAGCAGATGGTTATTGGAATCAATCCATTTCACAGCTTCTGCCATGTCTCGGATTACTGGTAGCTCCTTGATTACAGAATATTAAAGAAAAAATTAATTTTTACATTTCTTACAGATGTTTATATATGTATGCATTTATGTATTTACATATGTATTTGTGTGTGATTAGTCAACATTTGAAGTGGATCAAAAGAGTTAATCAGTAAGTTGTCCTAAGACAAGAATGGTTATTGTTTTGATTTTAATACAACTTTGATGAAAGGTTTTGATCCACTTCAACTGTACATATGTGTGTATATATGGGCTTTATATCTGAGACATACCTCACTGCTGCTAAGCTCAGCTGGTTCTCTGTGTGGAAGAGCCTCTTGAAGGGTATCTGCACTGTAATATACATATTTTGGTTCATTTAAAAATGATCAGAAGGGGGTGCAAATGTAATGGTGGGCTGGAGGAAATGTCCAGTATTTACCTTTCAGAGAAAACCCCAAAGTTCTCTAAAAGAATTAGAGTCCACAATCTCCGAATCTTTGGCATGTCACACTGGAAGAAAAAGGAAAAAAAATAACTGAAATATTAAAATATTAACAGCTACAACAACATCAGTTAAACACATTTACTTTTATAATTACTTACAGATGTAAAATCAAAGGGTGCTCCCAAGGCAAGATGTAGAGCATACTGGAATAAAAAAAAAGAAAACAAATTATACACACACACACACACACTCTCTGTAAATGCAAAACAATAATAAAAAAACCTGCCTTGTTCCTCATAAATAAACCAATTATGGTGTAATTATTTAGTTATAAATAAAACAATACCATCAACATGAAGACTCCACAGTCCACACCACCAATCTGTTGGGGGATATCCTAAAAAAAAACAAAATAATAAAATATATATATAAAAAAACCTTTTACAATGTTTGACACTTCCCACTATCCCAACTTTAGCATACTTCCTATAACCAACCTTGTTTTTTATTAGCATCCATGTTCCAGGTGCAATTTTGGCTGTCATCTTGCTGCAACAAAAATACACATAATAAACATATTTGCTAATATGCAAAATTACATACAGTTTGATGCTCTGAAACCATAGCAGTCAACAGTATTTGGGTCTTTCTTGTAAAAACTGTCACACCATGCAAAGACAGAACATCATGCAAGTAACCATTAAGCAAGCTTATTAAACTAAGAACACAGAACACAGCAAAACTTGAACACAAACATTGAACAGCGAACCTTGAACAGCAAGCCTGAACTTAGAACCTTGAACATTTTCACTATTTTATTTTTGCAACCTGAAAGCTTTCATATATCTCCCATCACCCAACCCATATGGATTGGTTGAATCTAGGAAGAACATGTGTCTATCTTTTGGCTTCATGACCTGCAAAAAAATGTTAGTTCTTCCAAATCATGAAATTGTATTTCTGAATTTTGATAAGACAAACACAGTAAATTTTTTTTGACAGTTAATTTTTTTGAAAGTTAATAAATAGCTAGATCACAAATGACATACACACAACATCCAGTGTCCTGGCTTCCAAGCAGGGAAGATAATGCAGTCTTTTAGTGCAATGTTATCCTGTAAACAATACATATATATAAAAACAAAAAAAAAACATTCAGATGGTTAAAATAAAATTGGTCACTGCTGTAAATGGTATGTAACTTTGTGGCCTCACTGGAAATGACAAGGATGGGTCCAGATTATTTGGAGGCAACCAGGTCACCACAACATATGCATTAGCTGTCCACACATCCAATCCCTACAACATAACGTACTTATGTAAGACTATAAACAAGCTAGACAACTATGTCTCAGGTTATTTGCAGCTTTATACAAATACTTACTCGTTCCATAGAGACCAAAGTAATTACTTCAAGACAGCTGTTTCACAAATGAACTTATGATGTTCTCCCCATGTCTTGACCTGAATATGAAGAGGAACACTGTGACCCTTTGTAACTTTAAGAACTGTAAATATGCCATTTGTCCTATCGATGCACTGGCTCTCAAGATGGGATGTGGCATTAATGTCTTGTATTGGCTCTTCTGTGTGTTTGCGGTCAATGTGCTTTTTTAGGTTTCTTTTATTAATGAGGATATTGCAAACTGGGGATCTTTTTCTGATCACAGGCCTTACACAAACCCTTCCTGAGAAGACTGCTGGTGTAGTTGGCACTGCAGTGGTTGGAGATGGTGTGGTCAGAACTGCAGTGGTAGGAGATGGTTTCCCTCTCACAGCTGGTGTGGTCAGCACTGCAGTGGTTGAAGATGGTGTCCCTCTCACAGCTGGTGTGGTCAGCACTGCAGTGGTTGAAGATGGTGTCCCTCTCACAGCTGGTGTGGTCAGCACTGCAGTGGTTGAAGATGGTGTCCCTCTCACAGCTGGTGTGGTCAGCACTGCAGTGGTTGAAGATGGTGTCCCTCTCACAGCTGGTGTGGTCAGCACTGCAGTGGTTGAAGATGGTGTCCCTCTCACAGCTGGTGTGGTCAGCACTGCAGTGGTTGAAGATGGTGTCCCTCTCACAGCTGGTGTGGTCAATGCTGCAGTGGTTGGAGATGGAATTGTGGCTGAAGTTGGAGGTGGGGTTTTTTTGCAAACCTGTACATGTTTTTCAAAATCACCTCTCTTTAAAATTGTTGTTTCACAGTATGGACAGTGGTGATGTAGAGCTGGTCTACATCCTAGTCCACATCTGTGTATAGTATAGCCTAAAATAAATTAATAAGTAAATTGGTAACCTATTACACAATAATATATATTTTAAGTACATATTAAACAAATCAAGATACCTCCACAGACTACTGCCTTGTTAAAGTGGCTTTGAAGATGGGTTTTTAATTTGACCAGTTTGGCTGGCTTAAACACGCTGGCCGCGCAAAAAGGGCAGTGATAATTGCTGCAACACTTGTTGCACTGCTGCAGCTCAGGTAATGCGTCACCATTCTGAATAGTTATATGTCTCTATAAGAGATGAAAGCACGACAAATGGGATTAAAATAGCTAAACTATACGGTAACATTATTTCACAAACAATGCATACAACAGGTGAAACGAGAACAAACTATTCATATGCAAGGCCCATTTACAACACGAGATTAATCAAAACTCCGCAGAAAACTTCTACACCTTAAAAACGACAACAAATTGAAGATTCAATAAGACAATGAAGCCAATCACAAATTAAATATAAACACCTAATAAAAACTTGTGAAAACTAATGAAAATTATTCACCATATGACAGCAAAAGTACTCACCGTGCTCTCCGCTATTTCTAGGTGTTAATAGCTCCGCCCCTCACTTCCGGTTCTGAAACAGCGGTTCTGAAACAGCGGTTCTGAAACGGCGGTTCTAAAACGGCTGTGCTGCGGGTCTGCAGATGGATAATATTGGAATGGGTTGGGTTTCCTGACCCTTTTGGGGTTGGTTATTGCAATAGCTTTTCAGAAAGAACAAAGTGTTAAATGTTTGAATCATCTGATAAATTATTCAGTGATTTAATTCACAGAATCTTAGATGGTGATGATTATTCAGGCATAGGTGCACCATAAACATGTACTTAGGTATAGTTCAATATATTTGGGATGTGTTCCAGTCATCTTTGAAAGGTTTACAGTTAAATGTACCTGAGGTTGCTGTATACCTAAAACCGCCAGCGGGTACATTTTACCCACGAACATTACAACTGTATTTATATGGATAAAGAACATATATTTCACTGTATTATGCCACTGTCTTCACAAAGAAGTGTCTAGAGTCATTTTTATCCTGTTGTTTTATGTTCAAGACTTTTTAATGCAGGCTACACATATATAATATATAATGTATAATGGTCAGCAGCCTAAGGTAAAAAAAAATAATAATAATAATTAACTGACTGCGGAAAATAGAAGGTAGTAGCCTAAATATTTTGGTGGTATATTATTATACAACGTCATTAATCAATATATTGAGATACTAATAAAGCCTATAGACAATAATGAGCAATAAAAATTCACCACACTGCATTGGATGATGCGATGACAAATTTAAGCACACAGCCAAATATTTATTAATTTGTTTAATTATATCATTTTATAGTTTGAATAAGAGAACCACACCATTAAACTTGGGTAATCAAGTTTTATTCATGACATCATATAGATTGGATTTTTATTAATTTATTTCTTCAGCAAACAGCCAGACTAGAATATCAAAACAGTAGCGAACAATTAATGATATGGCAAGACAAAAATTAAATAATTAAACCAAAGTTTGACCAATTAGAGTAATTTCAAGGTACAACATGAAAATATGATAGTAATTATGATATCTGGATCACCGTCAGATGCTAAGCTGAACCAGGACGCATCTTACCATCAGACTCTCCATCACTCATGGCATTTAGTGTCTCCTTTTTTTTTGTCATTTTTACATTTTTAATTTATGAAACTGATAATTTCGAAATGAGTGAGTGAAAGGTGTTGCTTAGAAATGTACAATGTTAAAACACAAGCAGCTAGTAAACGACAGCGTGAAAATATGTGCATTCAATAGTGACATGACCCATACTCAGAATTCGTGCTCTGCATTTAACCCATTCAAAGTGCACACACACAGAAGTGAACAGACACACACACACACACACCATGAACACACACCCGGAGCAGTGGGCACCCATTTATGCTGCGGCACCCGGGGAGCAGTTGGGGGTTTGATGCCTTGCTCAACCTCAAACTCAAACCCACAACCTAGGGTTAGGAGTCCAACTCTCTAACCACTAGGCCACGACTGGGTAAATTTGACCCACTGGCACTTATAGGTATAAATGCCCCATTTTTTTATCTGGTTTTATCTAAATAAATTTGAACAACATTGAATTGTAAATTGTAAATTACATAAGTTTAGTAAAAGTCAATTAATATTTTATTTTAAATCTACTATGTAGTCTACATCTGAAAAACAGCCACGAGTGAAAAGGCGGTTCTAGTGTTAAAGGTAAAGATAATGTTTGTATGGGGGAGAAGGTGTTAATGTATTCTGGTATGACTGTTCTGTGGCTGGCAACAAATTTCCTGTGACTGGGCTGAACTTCACATTGACTTGAAGACACACAGATAAAGTTGAATCTGCATTGAATGGTGCTTTAAGGCTGATAAGGTATGTCAAACAATTTTTATTTAAATGATTTATTATATTATAAAAACCATTTGTTAAAAATAAAGGTACAAGGTTTTATAAATTTGAAGGTGTGTGCCTGTGTTCAAAGTGACAGACCTGTGATGAGAAAGAGAAAGTGCTCGAGAAGTGACCTGCTTTACCATGTTCAGAGCAAGAAATTGCACTGAATATTTTTTAAAAATTTAATAATTATTGTTTATTAGTAGGGCTGTGGCATACTTTATGAAAGGAATTCTATATAGAATGGACAGAAATATTCACACTCAAACTCATAAACTGCAACTTTAACTAATCACACAATTAATTGAATACGATGCCAAACAGGATAATATCAGCCTAACAGGATGGAAATAAAGAGCTTAAATTAGCCATCGCTCAGTCAGTGAGAAAATAAAAGTTATCTTTTGAAATTTTGATAGTGTAATACCATTTCTATAATTTAATAATAATTTTACATGAATTAATTAGGTAAATGAAAAAAAAGACACATCATCACAGAATTCATTAAATCCACACCTAAAGGTATTTGTGCTGTTGCCTTCTCAATAAAATGATGTCACTTTCTGGAGGCTGATGTCACTGAGGAAGTGGGATGAGTTTTTATTTTAGTTCCATCATTTCCAAGTACAAGGCAAATACAAGGCAATGTTCTACTGTTTAAAGCATGTAAAACAGAATAAAACCAACAGCAAAGCAAAAAATTTACATAAACATACTAGGATATAAAAAGCACGATAAAAAAGTGCTATATAATATTAGTGCAGAAATGTTGTTGCTTTTATAAGCTTCCTATTTTTTGATCTCATATTAGAAAGGGTTTCAATATATATAAAGGTAATATATTATGGTTTCCTTAGGATGGCTAACATAAATAACAGATGAATATTGTAATTTTGTTTTTTAAGAAAAATATGTGGTTTGATAACAAAGTAAAATATCAAGAGGTACATTTGTCACAAACAGTTGCATTAACAAGATAACATATGTGAATAATTTTGTTCTGTGAATAACTTTTACTTTATTAGGAATAACACATTTACATTATAATATCCGATTGCTATGCCAAGATATTTAGACATTTTGATTTACTGTACATTTGGATCCAACATGAAAAGCATTTCTTATAAAACTGTTATTGAAACACTTGTCAAAAAAAGGAGAGACCAGATAAGTTTTCCTAAACAAAACATACATTTACATTTACATGTACATTTTATTATACAGTGAAAAATGTTTCTTTTAAGTATTTTTGTAAATGCCAAAGATAAATAAGCCCATGTTTATTTAATATTTTTTTTTATTTTAATGACAAAAGTTCATAATTCAAATTCATAAATGTAATTTTTGAGGAAAAACAAAAAGCAAAGCATGCTTTGTAGTTTTTGAATTTGAAGCAAATCATATTACGTCAATATTTATGCATTTTTTTAATGCATTTTTTAGCAGGCGCTTTTATCCAAAGGGACTTACAGCGCATTCAGGCTATCAATTTTTACCTGCCTTGTGTTCCCGGGTAATTGAACCCCCAACCTAATGCTTGATCGCGCAATGCTCTACCAGTTGATCTACAGGAACAGGCCTTTTGAAGCAACAAAAGCTATTTTAATTTGACAAACGTGCACTCCTTAATGTTGTTCATTCCTCCCCCTAGCAGGGATTTGGTATCGTCATTTTGTGATCAGGATTATTGTTTGTTGTGAAAAAATAATAAAAGTAACATTTTTCTAAAAGTTTTAATATATAGTTTTTAAAAAGAAGTGATACTGAGTACATTACACCATATAAAATATTTACTATTAATATTTAAAACAATATTCACACATGCTGATGAACATTCAACATCTTTTACATTTTGTCTTGCCTGGTCTATAGCTTCAGATAATAGCACTGAATTAAATCAGATCATGTAGAGGGCAACAAGGACACAAAACTAAAAGAACAAAATCAGGAAGTGAAAGTAGGGGATCTTATTGATTAGGAAAACAAAAAACAGTTGTGGAAGTGTTATGTGGAAGTACAGCATGTGGAGTCATGCACACAATATTGCTCAATAGAAGGATAGGACACTGGTTTATTATAAAAGTAACACAGTTGTCAGATGACAAGATGATGTTTGTGCAGTAATGCTGGAGACACTGCTATTAGGCTGAGGTGAGAGACTGCCTTGTTATCTTGTAAGACTTATGAAAATGTTCTCCAAACCACATCAAAGTGTTTGCCTTTAAGTGTTTTTTTTTTTCTATAGAGACACATTCATTCATATATATATATATATATATATATATATATATATATATATATATATATATATATATATATGTGTGTGTGTGTGTGTGTGTGTGTGTGTGTGTGTGTGTGTGTGTGTGTGTGTATGTATGTATATATAATATTGTTTTAGATATGTTTTATTATCTTTAGATATTGCACGCTTCTCTAAAAGTTTTTATTTTCTCTTTATTGAAGGTTTTAAGAGAACCATATCCATGCATGTAGCTAATCTAACTTATATTTTAGTTTTCAGAACTGAATTTGGTAACACTATGAAGCCTGTATTTATAATATCTTAAGGGTATTCTTAAGGGATTATAATGAATGCATAAAGTACTGTATTATATATAAAAAAATCTTATAATATATTGTATCATCTCATAACAACAGTTTTAATGCATTATAATATTTACTTATTTGTGGTGATAGCTTTTAATAGTAAAATGATTTATATCACAGAATGAACACAATGCATCCTCTTAATTTACAACGGATTATATTTTCCATAATTATAATGTACAATAAGTCTCATATTTGGCCATTGATAACTTCTTACTTAACTTAAAGCAGACAAAGGCCTCTTATAAATAATAAACGACAACAACAGCAATAATAATACATTAAAAAAGCGTTTTTCTTAAACAGCCATAAGATTATATATATGATCAGATGTATATGGCACATTTATTTTTAACCACATTTAATGTAATATCAGTAAGATCGTAAGATATTTAGTTAAATAATGTCAAGATATGAGATTTACAGTATACCATAAATTAAGTGGATTTAAAATGGTGTTCATTCTGTGTTATAAATAATCATACTCATAAAAGTTATAACAAGTTCTATAATGTATTATAATTGTTGTTATGATGATTTATGAGATGAAACAACATATTATACTTTTTTATATATATATATATAATAATCTATACATTCATTATTATGTCTTAAGACTACCCTTATAATGCATTATAAATTCGAGCTTCATAGAAAATGTTATCCTGGAGGTTCATGATATTACTTGGGTTGAAATTACATATAGCTGAGAAATAATGATCTAGGAACAGTGATTGTGATATTGTTGAGATTTATGCTTTTACTGAAGAAAGATTTATTTAACAAAAACATTTCCTTCTCTGCTTACAGGGACGTAAATTACAATGGAATCAACAGATTTTAATTTTGACTATAACAGTTACATTGATTATGATAATTCCACCTCCTCTGATAATTTAACTCATGAAGAAGTTTCTTTCCACGTCCACCCCATCACATGTTTCACTCAGGTTCTTTGCCTGTTGTTGCTGGTGATCAACGTGATCATCTGTTTGCTGGGCCTTGGAGGAAATGGTGTGGTTATCTGGATTGCAGGGTTTGGCATGAAGAAGTCAGTCAATACTAGCTGGTACTTGAGTCTGGCTGTGTCTGACTTCATATTCTGTGCCTGTTTGCCTTTTAACATTGCCTACAGCGTCACATCCGATTGGATCTTTGGCCTCTTCATGTGCAAGTTCACATCCTTCATCATGTTTCTCAACATGTTCAGCAGCATCTTCCTCCTCGTCATCATCAGTGTGGATCGCTGCGTCGCCGTCATGTTTCCTGTTTGGGCACAGAATCAACGCACTACTGGAAAAGCATCTGTATTAATTGTACTCGCATGGATCTTCTCTACAGCTTTAAGTATCCCATCTATCATGTACCGTGACGTCCAGAATCACCTGGGCACAAACCGATGCATGAACATTTACACGTCCAGCCAGTACACCCATGAAATCATCGCCATGAGCCGCTTTGTTTTTGGATTTGTGATCCCTTTCATCCTCATCATTGTTTGTTATACCGTCATCATCCTCAGACTGAGAGCCACCCAGATGGCGAAGTCCAACAAACCTTTTAAGATCATGACGGCTCTCATTCTGACCTTCTTCCTGTGCTGGCTGCCCTACCACACATTTGTGCTAATCGAACAAAAAAAAACCTTCAACACTGAGGTCATTGCTCTCGGACTGAAAATTGGCACCACTGTTGCTGCTGCAAACAGCGTCCTAAACCCTGTTTTGTACGTTTTCATGGGCAATGACTTCAGGAAGAAGTTCAGGAGCTCCATCTTATCAAAGATTGAGAATGCTATTGGAGAAGAGGGCCGAACCATCAGTCGCTACCTGTCTCGCTCCAGCTCAGTGGATGCTAGGGGGTCCACTCATATCTAAAGAATAAACTCAAAGTAATATTTTTTTCAGCCACTTCAAAGAAGGGATGTCAATTAAATGCATTCATTTAGTATGATTAATTTTAAACTGAAATAAAATACAATTTCACACTTAAGTGTGCCTCCTGTCTGTAAATGCAATAATAAAAAAAGTTTAAAAAGTTGTGAAATAGTAAAAAAAAAAAAAAGGATTATTGAATTATGTTTTACTATATATATTTGTGTGTTTTTCTACTTGATGTATGTTTGATATATACATAAACCAAAAAAAATAAGTTGAATGTTGAAAACCCGTCCTGTGTGAACACCCTCTAAAGTCATATGTTTATGTTGAATGATAAGGAAATTAAATAGTATTTTGACTTCTTAATCCACTATTTGCTTTTTACTTGTCCAAGCCTACATTTGCAGCTTTGCAATTAGAATATGCAACTCATTTGAATACATTTTTTATTTACAATCTAAAAACAAACCATCATTATGCACAATGCAAATGGCTTCCTGATGCAAGGTAGCGTTCATTAATCTTCATAACGACTTGTACTAATCTAGTACAGTTCTTAATGTTTTTGAAATTCTCTGTGAATAATAAACATTTTTGTTTTGACTGCGATTATGGCACCATGAGCTACACAGCATAACACATTTCAGCATCCTCCTACAATGGTAAACGCGGTAGAGATGTATAACTGAGATGATTTTTTTTTAAGTCTTTCTTTTAGTTCAAACCAGCTTATCGCTAACTATCAGATAAACTGAGCTGTTCTGAATAAGGTTCTTGTTAAGTGTGGCTGTCGACAGTCTCATTCCTTTGAATTGTTTTTTTGTTTGTTTGTTTTTGCATTGTACAGAGGAACTTGGTGTTAAAATGTTTGGGCAATAGTTCAGTCTGCACTTATCAGCAAACAACACAGCAGCAGAAGTTGATTTCTTAAGCATTGCAAAGGGCATTGTGAGGCTTCCTTTGTGAGGTAGGTTAACTTTAGATGTCATATGTGTATCTGATCATACAGTGAACACTTGTTTTCAGTTGAATTTTAAAGACAGTAAGCAAAATAATTAAGATGCATATGATTATCAATTCTATGTTTCAATAAAATCAACTAGGATATTACATTTAAACTGCACTTAAGATTCAAATGTGAATAACATGAAACTTGTGTAAATTGTTCTGTTCTGTGATTCTTTATGGATTAAATTTTGAAATATTTTTTTAAGTAACAAATTAGGCAATTTTCTTCATACAAACAGGCATGCATGTAACCCATCAAATATAATTTAAGGTCAAAAAAGCATAATCAGAAAGTGTAAACATGTTACATGAAAAAAAGGAAGCTATGGGAGAATTCTGCTTGCATTGTGCTATTTACTGGTCTTTTCTGACAGTTCTGCACGTCAGAAAAGGTCTCATCGGAAATATATTGTATGCATCATGCAGAATTTGTTCTGTTATTTTACTACTGAGAGGAGTTTTTTTCAATGGTGACCCACCAAGAGACTGCCAGTGAAAATGATCTATTGGTTAAGTAGGCAAAAAAAAAAAAAAGACCAGTACAAACAAAAATATCTGCAATGTGCCCAAAACAAATTTGATCTATTTTATCTTTTGTTTTATTAATATTTTAAAGTAACTTTATGGAAATTATAGGAAATTATTATTCTGCGTGGATTGTGTGGTAATAGTGCCATGTTTTTGCATAGTCACTTTAGTCATTTAAAAAATATGCAAGATGACTACACTTTAAATATAGTTGGATAAATTGTTTGTTTTTTTTTTGTTACAGAATTCTGCTTCCTATTCAGTTATAATAGAAGTCACAATGACTACAACTGGATCTCAATATGATTATGATTATTATATACCAACATTAACTAAAGTGCAACTTCAAGAGGACTTACATCCTGGATACTGCAGGGAAGCAGCATGTGTAATCACAGTGATCTCTAATGTGATCATATTCCTTCTTGGCATCACTGGAAATGGTGCAGTGATCTGGATTACTGGTTTTAAGATGAAGAAGTCAGTGAACAGCACTTGGTACCTGAGTCTGGCTTTGTCTGACTTCTTTTTCTGTGCTACTCTTCCTTTCACCATTGATTACCTGATTAAGGACAGCTGGAGCTTCGGGCTCTTTCTATGCAAGTTCAACTCTTTTGCTATGACCCTCAATATGTACAGCAGCATTTTTATCCTGGTCATCATAAGTGTGGATCGCTGCATCACCGTCAGGTTTCCTGTCTGGGCCCAGAATAAACGCACTGTAAAGAAAGCTTCGTTAGTTGTTGTGCTGGCTTGGTTTGTGTCTTCTTTGCTTAGCATTCCATCTGCCAAATTCAGAGAGATTCTAAATGAATCACCAGAAAAATGCTATAGCAATTATAAGGATCACCACAAAACCGTTGTGTTCATGCGCTTTAATTTTGGGTTTTTGATTCCGTTCCTGACTATTTTCATCTGTTACACCATCTTGATCCATAAACTTAGATCAAACCAAATGTCCAAATCCACCAAGCCCTACAAGATCACCACATTACTGATCGCAACTTTTTTCATCTGTTGGTTGCCATTTCAAATAGTTTCTGTTTTAGAGTTGGACAGATCTGAGAACAACTCTGCCTTTAAAACAGCTCAACAGGTATCTGGTACTCTCGCCAGTGCAAACAGCTTTCTAAACCCGTTCCTCTATGCATTTATGGCCAAGGACTTAAAGAAGAAATGCTATTCCTTTCTTTCGAAGATTGAGAGCGCCATTGATGAAGAAAACCGAAGTACTTTCAGAGCAACTTCAGTTACCAGTGCTACAGATAATGGACTTTCCACTGCTGTCTGAAATTCTAACACGTGTCATGGACTAAATCTATTTCTCTTTATTCTCTTCCAAATGTGGTTGGAGAATTATTTATTTTTATTGATCTGCTTACCACCAGGGCATCCAAGATGTAGTTTACAGAACACAAACTGAGATTTTTAATATAAACTGTTGCAGTCTGTTAGTCATATATAATGGATGTCAATGGGAATCATGGCTAAAATATACAATAAAACTAAAAAACCAAACATACACAAACAAAACCAAATTAAACCCTGCGGACAGTGACGATACATTGATGTGTAAAGACAAAAAACAATCGGTCTGTGCAAGAATTTATATAGTTATTTTTACCTCTGATGCCCTGCAAAAAAACTATATAAATACTGTTCAGTTTCTTGCACAAACTGATCATTTTGTGTCTTTACACATCAATGTATCGTTACGAGCCGCATGGTTTAATTTGGTTTTGTTTGTGTATGTTTTTTTGTTTTTTTTGGCTGTGATTCTCATCTACTTGCATTATATGACTAACAGACTGCAATGGTTTGTTTTAAAAATCTCCATTTCTGTTCTACTAAAGAAATATATGGAGGAAATAAAGTCACTTACATCTTGGATGCCCTTATTTAAAAATAATAATAATAATAATAAAATAAATGTAAAAAAAAAGGTTCAATAAAAGCTACTTTACAAGTCATTTTAAATTGAAATGCCACTTTTTAGCTATTGAATATTTTCAGTATATATCTTATCATTTCTGCATGTTTAACACATGATGCTTATTAACACATATACATAAATATATGTGGGTGGGGGTATAAAATAATTTGGATGTCTTTGAATGTACAGAATGTATTAAACATTTGAGCAAGATAAACAAATGTAGTCATGCTCCACATCTCTCTCGCTCTTTGTTTTGGTAACATATGCATAAAAATATATAATAAAAATCTTGTTCTTAGCATTCTGTTTCTTTAAGTTCTGGTAATTCTCTTAATTATTTAATATGCCTATAAATTTAATCCATACACAACACATTCAAAAGACAATTCAGCATTATTCATTTTTTTAAATGGTAAACATTATTTTATACTTCCTTATCTTTCAATAATTACTTCCTATCTTTAAATAATTCCTGCTTTATAAGCATTACAGAAATATCCATGCATCATATATTTAGTAATTTACACTTTATTTAGTATTCATAGATTTATAGAACTGATCTTCATTTTCATACAAAAAAAAAAAAAAGAAAAAGAAAAAAAAAACATGAAAAAAAAAGTCAAAATCAAAGCCAATAGTTTAAAACCTAGTTCCGTTGGCATGTATTTCCTGTGTCATTTTGACAAACAACCGTTCAAAAAGATCCACAAAACAGTCTTTTGACCATTTAGTGTACAGCAGTGGTTCATTTTATAACTGCTGAGTAAAACAGACTGACAAGAGTTTGGAAATAAATCCTTTAAAATTTATGATTTGGAGCAGTGTTTCTGAAAGAATGTTTGTCCTCAGAAAGACATTGCATCCTGGAAACTGGTTTCTTTGTGCTATTTCCTGAGCTTTTACCCATTAAATCTGACTATAGGAACTTGCAAAATAACCAGCATTTAAAATGCAATGTAAATAGAGCTGTAAAGAGAGATTTAAAAAGAGATTTTACCCTAAAAAAACTGCATAAATAATGTTTTGGTTTTGGTTTCCAACAATTCACACTTCTGCCATTGGTTGGACAGATTGGCAGACCCAAATCATTTTTCATGTAAACTGCTTCATCAACAATTTGACCAAATGCATTAATAAATACATAAATACATATACAACTATGCAATTAAGTGCATAAATGAACGTTGGGCCTCTGAGAATTTGGTGCTTTATAATTTATTGGTCAGGACATCAGACACATCATCCAAACAAGTGCAAAACTTTTGCTCATATTCACACTCTCAGCTTACAATTATAATAAAAATCTTGTTGCAATCATTTAATTTCCTTTGCATTGCTGGCAATTACTCTCTGATTTCCGTAATTATTTGGTAGAAACTCTGTACATTCACTCCATACAAAATGCATTCAGAAAGACACTACAGTTTTGCTCCTTTTCCAAACGAATAGCATGTAATGCTCAAATTTAAAAGCCTTTTCAAAAATATAGGTGACACTTTGTCTTTTAAAGTCATTCTCCTTGTGAGCATTACAAAAATATATATGTGTATTTACATATATTGAATGTTATTTGTTAGGTCTCTAGCTGTCAAGCAGAAATTTACCCACAAGGTGTTTTTGTCTCTTTTGCAAATTGCTTCACATTTGCTTTCACCCCGTCAAGATTTTTTTATATATTATAAAGCTGATTTGCAGTTTTGAATAAAAACTCCTGCAATTAAAACACTAAAAACTAAAATAACAATTCTGAGCATTTTTACAGGGAAACCTGACATCTAATGATATTTTGGGAGGAATTATTTGATTTTGTGGGGATGCATCTCACACAGTACGCAGTACGCACAACTACTCTCATAATTTAACCTGGGACATAAATGCATAATGAAAATAAATGCATAATGAAAATAAAGCAGTGTTTTAGACCGTGTCTGTCAAAAACATTAATAACTGAATGAATTTCCAGATTTGGGTACACTTCAGTATCCCTTTAACAGATAAAAAAAAAATTTGATTGAGAAAAGGAGTAAAGGGTCATTTAATGCAATTTTAAGCAATTTACAAGAAGCCCCCATTTCTTTTACTTTGTGAGCACACAATTAAATTACTTATTTTTATCATCCACTGCAAATACACCTTTAAACCTAAGTAAGAAAGCAAGTTAACTTGATGAAACAATCTCAATTTAAAAACACTCTAAACACAAAACAGAAGAACTTTGTTGCTTTCATTTAAATCGATAGCTCAGTAAGGGCTGCACTTTGCCTGCAAATCCCTGAAGGCAAGTACCAGACAATGTGTTTTCGAGTTAACCATGCATTTATCTAATACACATGGTATATCTTGAGGATTTTTGTTGTCCATATAACTATTTCACTGATCAGTTTTTAAGAAGCATCATAAAATCATAAGGCAATTTCCAGATATTTGTGTTAACAGGGGTTCAGGTGTTAAAAATGAAATCACTTTCCATATATTCCCAATGAGACTGAAGTGCTTAAGGGAGTCCAGTAGTGTTTAAAAGCTGTCCCCGATGTCTTGATGGCAATAGACACATTCATAAAAAGAGTGATTTCTCTTAATGACTGAACTGAATTTGTAGTTACCACACACTATTGTGCCTAAGGAAGATTAATCCATGTGATTCAACTCAAGCCAAATTGTTGCACAAGCCCATGTCTCACTATGTAGTGCAGATTATTAATGAAAGGACAAACGGGTTTGTGGCGAGTGGGGCGGGGCCGAGAGGCGTGGGAACGAGGAGTGAGGCCAGGTGTAGTTCATCTGGCCTCACTCCTCGTTCCCACGCCTCTCGGCCCCGCCCCACTCGCCACAGGGTTTTTCAGCAGTTCATTTCTGTGAAACATACCATTCTTAAAACTGAAAGCAAACAAGGAAAATTATGATGACCAATTTCATATACTAGGGAAAAATTAGTATAGCTGGGAGGGGAAGTGTGTTGTGGGAAAAAAGCATAAGCAAAGTGAGGAGTGCAGTATCATCTGGGCCTGTACTCTTCAGGTACAGCTGGCAGGTTTCTCTTTCTGAGTGCCGTGTCCACAGTCTTAATTAGCCCGTCAATGGTGGCACGCATTTCTGGAGTATAAGGGTCATATTCAAGCTTCCTCAGCCCTGAGCGTTTGAAGTTCCCATCCTTCTGTCCTTCCACACACAGCAGACGGTCCTCTGAGACTTCTAGGCCCAGAAAGATGACCATGTCTTTTAACCGAAAGAAAAGGTCCCGTTTTAAATCCTCAAAGTGTACAACTTGAACTTTCTTCCCATATTTCAGCCAGTCTAGTGTGTGGGATGCCCACCATGGAGCATAGTTCTTCACAAACTCTGGCCACTCTGATTGAAAGAGAATGAAAGAGTTTAACTTTTTGAACAATAACATCTTGTAGTAACATGCTGTGACATAGTGCATTGGAAAAACTTGACACATATCTGCAGATGTGTAACAGCACTGTACAAATGTGCCACACATATCAGACAAACGCATGTAAAAAAAAACAAAAAAAAAAAAAACAACTTGGTGTTTTTGCAAGTGCGGCAATAGTGGCAGAAGTATATTATTAATCAGTGACAGCACTTTTCTGAAATCAAGAAGCAGAAGTCAGTCATACTTCAAAGTGACGCACTTATTCGTGATCAAGTAACATAATGTCATTTTCTGCTGATTCTCATCAGTGGAGAGAAAAACAATACTGTAGCTTATGACTCTTTCGCCAAACTGAATTAAATTATCATAATGATGATGTTTGGAGGATGTAAAAAGAATGGAATAAGTGGTCCGCAGGTCCGCATGCGCGACCAAAATAAAAAATGCGTAATATGAATATGTTCTGACAGCGCATTTGTGTACTGACATGGTTGACAGCTGGGTTGCACTTTATTTTACAGTACGTGTACTAACATGTACTTATGGTGTACTTACAATGTATTAAGCTAAGAAAGTTCTGGTAATACAAGATAACTACATGGGGTAGGGTTAGGTTTAGGGTTAGGTTCAGGGTTAGTACCTAGTTATTACATAGTTATTGTAATAACTATAATAAGTACATAGTATGTACATGAGGAACAGGACTGTAAAATAAAGTGCTACCGACAGCTGTTAATGCATAATTAACATTTTAGATCACAAAATGTACTATACAAGTTTTATTTTCAACCTGAAAGCATAAATCTAGGCTATGCCTACCGTTTCAAAGCACAATACAGAACAGTGACATTCATCCACTGACGCTCTTTAATCAGCAGCGCTAAATCCGGAAGCATGTATACCTAAGTTTGAATATGATGTTTGTTTATTTATTTTAAGTTTGAATATTAAGTTTGTTTATTTATTTTTAGACTTTTTTTAAATTGGGGAATACATAAAGCGATTCTTCTTAAAGAGGCAAACAAACAAAGTATTACTAAATATTAGCATTTTATTTTTAAGTTTATTTACTATAAAATAAACACATTTGTTATTAATACTATGACTGCTTTTTATTTTTAATAATATTATTGTAATGAGAAGGAAACAATTGGAATTTAGAATTTGGGCTAGGAGAGCTCTTGACCGATGTAACTGTTTAAGATTATACAGAGATTGGAGAAGCTGATTAGGTGGACTGATAAACTGATAATTGAAGATTTCCTGTGTATCCTCCTCGCCTGACTCGAGCTCGTCCGCTGTGTGTGTGAGCCAATTTTGGCCAAAAAGGGGGGTAATCTGTTTTATGAGATAATGTCATGTTTTAACAAGCAATAAACAATCGTGTGTAAACTACCGTCTGATTGTGCGGGTCTCTGCATTCCCTGTCCTTTGTGCGGTTGTTATATTATTACACACCATAATTTAGTTTATTTACTATTATTTTATTTAAAAAAAAACTAAATGAATAAAATGTAATAATATTATAACTATTATTAATAATTTTTTTTATAGTTGCATTTAATGGGTCACGCTATATGCAGTGTGAGGACCAAACCAAATCTCCAGGTTCTCTTATGAGAACCAGGCTGAAAAAATAATGTGCAACCCTGATGATATTACTAGGCATGTTGGCACGGGAACAAGAACAGTGAAACAATAACTCAGGAACATAGTGTTAAATGTTCAAATCTGTTAAACAGACAACTTCATTAAACGAAACTGTAATAATCAAATCTCCATATTCATCGGGAAGAAGGAGGCGGGAACCGGCGCACAATCAAAATTCATTTTAATATTCGAAAATAAATACAAAACTGCGCACCAGCCCCTCGCGGACGACTGGTGCGCGCAAATAAAAGCCAAACACATAAAATAATGTCCCAGGCCTGGTCCTCTCTCGTCCTTCACGGTCGTCACTCCAGTTTTATATCCTTCCATCTCCTACGTGGGACTCAAGACCGGCGGTGGGGCGCAGGTGTAGCTCATCTCCAATCACTACACCTGGCCTCACTCCTCGTTCCCACGCCTCTCGGCCTCGCCCCACTCGCCACATACCCCCTTCGCCCCTCGCAGGCCGGGGGGTACCCTCGAGACTGTGCTCTACTCCCCCCCCCCCCATTCCCTCCGGGGGGGACCGCTCACGGGGACCTGCAGGAACCTGGGGGTAGGACAGACGAGGCGAGAGAAAAGGAGATGGAAGGAGGAGTGACAAGGACGAGAGAGGGGAGAGAGGAAAAAAAAAAAAAATCCGGTTCCCAGACGCACTGCTGCTCGGCCCTCCACCAGCTGGGTGATCTCCTCCGCGGTGCCCGGCGGTGGCACTGGACGGCCCTCGGCGGACGGCGCGACACTCCTCCGCCGCCCGATGGACGGCGACGGCTCCTCCGATTTTGGGCAGCGGCAGGAGTCCCCCGTTCCCTGCCCCTCCGGATTCCATCACGGAGGCGGCAGGCTCCGGCCCCCTGGCGAACGGCGCCGACTCCTCCGCTCCCTCACGGACGGCAGCCGCCCCTCCTTGTCGTGGGCGGTCGGCAGCGAGCTCGCCCGTCCCCGGCAACTCGCTCCAGCCCACCGCCTCGAGCGTCAATGGCGGCACGTACCTCGCCAGCTCGAGGGCACCGCGGATTCACCACAGCAGCGAGGGATCTTCAGCAGCGCGTCCCTCCTTCTCCCGGGTTTCGGCACCACTGTAATGATAAAAACTCCATATTCATCGGGAAGAAGGAGGCGGGAACCGGCGCACAATCAAAATGAAACTTTAATATTCAAAAATAAACACAAAACGGCGCGTCAGCCCCTCACGGCGACTGACGCGCACAAATAAAAGCCAAAACATAAAATAATATCCCAGGCCTGGTCCTCTCTCGTCCTTCACGGTCGTCACTCCAGTTTTATATCCTTCCATCTCCTACGTGGGACTCGACACTAGCGGTGGGGCTCAGGTGTAGCTCATCTCAAATCACTACACCTGGCCTCACTCCTCGTTCCCACGCCTCTCGGCCCCGCCCCACTCGCCACAGAAACAAAAATAGAAAGATGCTCATTTCAGTAAACAAGACACCAACATGTCACAAGCATCTCTTCCCCGTGTGAAAAAATAAAAAAATTGTAAAGAAGCAGAACAAGAGGAAAACGTTGCTTAAAAATGGACTTCATTGGTGGTAAAGACAACTTTGCACAATCGATATATTGACTAATAACATAGTTTACAAACTTTTGATAAACTCAAAAACTAAATTACACTAACTGCAAGTAAAATGTGTTTTGGTTTAATGGTTAAAACCGCGAATTATTCAAAATGTAAACACCAAAAACCTGTTAAAACAAAAACCTGTTAAAAATCAGTCACAGCTTTCCTGTCTGATAAGCTCACACGCTTGACTGCAGTACAGCAAATATAACCCTCAGACTAATGGCAACATCAAGAACAATACAGAAGTCCTTTTAAACATTTAGCCTGACTATAAACACTGGGCTGTTAGCCTATCAGTCTCACCTAAGATACAGATAATATTGTGATGAGCTCAATCAAGACAAAAAAATGTGTCAAACCAGAGTGTGTAAATGAAAGAGGAGCTGGACGAATAGTAATAGTTAAAAAATATCTGTATAGCAGCAGTAGAAAAGAAAATTCACAGAATATTTTGAAATGTAGCATTACATCACTAGCTCACCAATGGATCCTCTGGAGTGAATGGGAGTGCCATCAGTAAGAGAGTCCAAACAGCTGATAAAAACACCACAATGATTCACAAGTAATCCACAGGACACGGTGAAGTGAAAAGCTTTTTTAATAAACAAAAAAACACAAAGTGTGTTTTTTAATAAAAAAATACAATAAGACATAGTATCTCTATGCATAATATTGCATTGTCCGGAGATAAAGTCATCTCATCTGAATCATGAGGGAAAATATGCACAGATCAAGGACTGTTTTAACAGTTTTATATTTGGATGTGAGAGGACAACAATGGCATTAATATTATTCATTATTATGACTTACGTTTATGATTATTAAGTTATATAATTTATAATAATAATGAACTATTATGCATTATTATGAATTTTGACCAGAAGTGATGATTTAAAACTAATACACCTCAATGATAGATTTGTTTATTACAAAGACGCAGCTTTTCACTTCATACGAAATTCACGAGAGTCATGTGGATAACTTGTGAATCATTGTGGTGTTTTGATCAGCTGTTTTGACTCTGATTCTCACGGCAAACATATACTGCAGAGGATCCACTGGTTAGCAAGTGATATAATGCTACTCCAAATTTCTCTAAATCTATTCTGATGAAACAAACTTGGATGGCCTGAGAGTGAGTATATTTTCAGTAAACTTAAATTTTTGAGTACAGGTAAACTGTTTCTTTAACAGAGACAATAACATAAACATTTCTTATGTGATTTATGCAAGTACTGCTGTGTGTATTGTGCACTAAGTAAAGCGATCACTAGGCTTTAGAACAAGCTTTTATTTCTCACCTTTCCCCCTCCAATGAGCCTGAGAGGCAAATCCAACATGGCCACCATATTTCCGGTTAAATTCTGCCATGAGGGCTTTATAAGGATTCCGGATCATGAGAATGCTGGCGTCAAAGGTCTCAATCTCCTTCCTGCCGCTCTCATGGGTCTTGATACATATAGTTCTACCACTGCGCCAGTGATCTCTCTCTCCTTTAAAACCTGCACATGCAGAGAAATCAAAGAGAGAGAAAGACCATCAGCAACCAAGAGAAAAAAAGATGGCCTCATAGAGAACAAAAAGTTAAGTTAACCTTTGTTGTACAGTGAGCCATCAAAGTAGTAGCTCCCAGTGTAGTAACCCGTAGCCAGCTCAATAAGATGACGGGCCCATGTATTTCCTGCGCCTGGAAAACTAGCTAGTGCCATTAAGTGCTTGGAACGAGTGGGCAAAAAACGCCGGTCCATACAACGATTATCTGTAGAGATGAAAAACACATAGACCAAACAGAAGATAGTGAAAAAATAATTTCTTATTTAAAATTCTTACGTTCTACCTTACAGGCACACACATGCGCATTTGTCATTCTTTCACAAGTTACCATAAATGCTGTAAGTGACCGTTTTCATATGCAAAAATAAAATAAATCTCCAAATCACAGAAAATCCGCATTCCTTTAAAGACAGGTAAAATGTCTCAATCAGGTTTGATTCAGTCTTTTCAAATGTTGTCTTTCTTAGACTTCAAATTTGGTTTGAAGCAGTACATGATTACTATTCCTAATGCACCACATAATGGATGACTATGAGACTGAAGAGGAAATGAGATATATTGTGTTAACAGCAAAGACTATAGAATACCCAAGACATGCCACTCGTATACAGTAGTTTTGAATGGGAGAAATGCAACTCTCAATATGGCCGCTAAATCGCAGGAAGCCCTGAATGAAAGAGTCAATCGCTAATCGGCCAGTTGCTATAGAAACAGTCAACGCTCTGAGACATGTGCTTAGGACTGTGCATGCGCACTGGCTGATCTAGTCTGAAAAATAAGCTTTTTATAATGCTATTTGAGCAAAAGTAATAACAACTATGACACAGTTGTTGTCAGATTTGGTGATTTCAAATATGAATTTTAATCATAAGCTCAGTGAACAGTTTTGGAGAATTTGATGTTTCCCCATTCAAAGAGATAGGAGTTGCACTTGGATGCCTAAGAAGCGTTTCAAAGATAGCCACCGAGTGACATGACATTGTCTTAAAAAAGGACTTTGATTAACAGTTAAAGTGTGATACATTTGCTTACCAACCTTATTTCTGTAAAGCTGCATGCAAAGCTGTAAATCTTTGTCGTCCTTGTGACTTTGTGCTTATTAATCTACACAAATAATGTATACAGAATTCTAAGTAAAAATGTTTTCTTTTTATTTAGTTTTTTGAAATAATCATTACATACCAAAAGCTTAACCCAAAATAATTTTATAAGAGTCCTAAAACAGTAATTTATATTTTATGAAAAGATCATTTATATATTTTTTATTTGTGTTAAACTTCACTAATTTTGGTCTTAAAATCTACATTGCATTAACATCAAAGATTGTGATGTGGCAAATCCCTATATAGTACTGTACTTCAAAGATGCTTTGCTTAATTATTCCCAGCAGCACGTGTTTATCAAAAGTGAGTGTTCGTTTTTGCTTTGTAAGAGTTTCTGCATGGCATAAATTATCTTCTGTTGATCTTAAATCTCAGACACGCAATTCATTTACACTGTGAGTGTAACTGGTCTTTATAGATTTTTCATGTAAGCAGTAAAATGGCTTATATAAACGCCACGAAAGTCATGAAAGATGCAACAATGCAGGTTACAAAAGCAAATAGCTGTGCACTTATTTGTGCATAAAATTAGATATCTAATGGGATGTGTGAATTTATGTAAAGCTTAAAAAAATGTTCCATGAAATAGTGAATTGCAGCATGGAGTTGACGGGAGCTTTGATCGTTTTAACTCAGAGTAAAATAAAACTGTCTGAATCAAAGGATACTACTGTGATATCCCCTCCCACCCCTACCCACTCACCCACCCACCCACCCACGCAGCTGCAGCAAATGTAAAAACTGCAGTGAGAACTAACCACTACTGAACAAAGGACTTTTATGACACTTAGAACTGGCATTTCCCCCTCCCTCAAAGTCTATACAGTGATTCTATGTGGGTTTGAGGCCAAATTTGCATTCTTTCAGAAGAAGGCTCTGCCTGCACAGCAGGAAAGTTGTGGCATTTAAGTGGTAGATAAATGTAAATGCATGATATATTGTATCAATTTAGTGCCAAATATTCCTTTGTTATACCTTTGACCAGTGTTGAAACCAAAGCAAAAAATATTAAAAAATCTGTTTACTTTGAAAGCAAACTCAGAGGTAGTGTAGAGGAAGTGGAAATTTAGCAAACACGAGTGTAGACCTTGATAAGGTCTCCACAGGGGCGGTAGTGGCTCAGTGGTTCATGTAGGTTGTCTTCATGCCGGAAGGTTGGTGGTTCAATCCCCGGCTCCACCTGACCAAGTGTTGAAGTGCCCTTGAGCAAGACACCTAACCCCAGCTGCTCCCGACGAGCTGGATGGCGCCTTGAATGGCTGACACAGCAGTCGGTGTGTGAATGGGTGAATGAGAGGCAAAATTGTAAAGCGCTTTGTCTGTTGAAAGCACTATATAAATGCAGTCCATTTTTCCATTTACCATAAGTGATAAGCAGCCACAAAAGCTAACATTTGAAACACTGTGAAGTTTCAACCTAGGTTATATTTCATGTTTTTATAGTGACCTGACATGTTTTTTGCCCGAAAGTATTCCTAAAGTAAATATTGTGCATGTGGGTAGCCTGTGCATTGGCCTGAGCACACTGTTTTGGCCCAAACAAGCTAAAATTACCTTGCACTTGGGTCTGGTACACTACAAAGAAGTCACTGTTTCCACAGCTCTCGAAGTCTTCTCCTGCACAGTGCTGGAGACACAGCTCCTCATCCTCATGGTCATGCAGGGTAAAGAGCGGTGTAGGAAAGCCACAGTGACATTTTTCTCCAGCCAAAGCTGCCAGAGAGAATTCCTATGACAGACAAATGAAGAGATTATATGACAGACAATAAACACAGTTAATAAGAGATACCAGACGCACATCATGCATGCATACTCACTTTCTCTGTGCACATGTCAACACATTTGTCCACTGACATGTTGTTAATAACAGCACTAGCAGGAAGCGCCAGGGTCACGTTATCTGGCCTCTTGAAACATCCCTTGAAGATGGCACTCCCATCTAAAAAGCAAAATAAATAAGTATGAATTTTCAAAAGGTAAAAATGGGAGTGTTGCTTGTCTGTGAAAAGCTCACCAGCTACTGTTTTGTAAATATTTTTTAAATGACTCAGGCCAGCAATGTTTTTTGCACTTCTTAAACTTGGCCGAGTTAGATGTGTTCCAATGCTAACATATTCTGGAACAAAATTTGAATAGAAAATTTTAATCTTGACCATATCCAAGGTCAACAAAGACCCAGGATCTTGTTGCACTTGGTACAAATAAGGCTCTGCCAATGTTTTTTTTATTTTTTATCAAAGGTTAAGTTGTTGCTGCACAACTACTGTTCACAATTGCAGTGTTTATTACTTACGCACACAGACATCCTGTCACATGAGAAAAGTGCTTATTCAGGAAAAGGCTGGAATGTCACAAGTTTCTGCCTGTGCTATTTTTTAATCAAGAAAGGGATGCAGAGGCATGAGGAAAATGGTAAAGTATGTGCAATAAAGACCTGGAAGTGGAATTTTTATTTATTTATAGTTTACAAAAAAAAAACAAAAAAAAAAGGATGTCGTGAGAAGGAGCTAAACAATACTGGCAAACGTTTTCAAATCTACAACAAATCAACACAAATGACTGAGATAGGAAAAAAGAAACAAAGGGATATGTTTTTTCACTAGAAGAAAATAATCACTCCCACGAGAGCTTATTGATGGCGGGCCATTTGCCCTGTACTGTGCTCTTGGATCATGCTTGGATTATAAAAACAGCTTAAAGATAAAAACTTTCTGTAAACACGTATCATTAAGATCTAATTTGTTAATATTAGGACAATATTTTTTTTTACAGCATTTATTAATCTTTGTTAATTATAAGAAAAATACAATTGATCATTTTTTGTTCGTGTTAGTTCACAGTACATTGACTACATATAACCAAATGCAACCTTTTAATTTAAAAGTGAATTAATACATTTTGAAATTAAGTTTAAGATTAATAAATGCTGTAGAAGTATTGTTCATTTGTAGGTCATGTCAGCTGAAGTAGTTTATATTAACAAACAAAATAAAAAAATGTGTTACCCAATTTCCTGTGAAAAAAAAAGTCATGTGTTCCTTTCTGTTTTTGAGATTGACAGATACATGCAAGTGTAAACTTGCAGATGCATGTGTGTAAGTGTATGTGTGTGTCAGGATACATACATCTGCGGGCTGACTCCTGGCTCAGCTCCAGTCTATATATGGACAGTCGATTAGGTCCTCCACAGAGGTTACTTTTCTCCCCTTTACACTCCATATTACATTCACTCTCTGACACGTTGGGTGCCTGGATCTTATGGCCACAGTAGCACTCAGCTCCAAACTCCAGACCTGCATAGAGATAACCCCTAATTACAGAAGACAGAGAGAAAACATCATTATTCATTCCGTTCATTGTAATGTCAGGGCAGTGGATTGCCAGTTATCTGACAAACTAAGCTATGGTTCTTATGAAGAAGTGTTAGTTATCCTGCTCCCAACGCTGATAGTTCTCCACACTATCACAGTTAATAGAAGTGCCTAAAATATGAACAAAATGAGCAAAAATGCATGCAATTTATTTATTTTTTTTTTTTTTACAAAAAATGCACAAACAGAAAGAGATAATATAAAATGTATAATAGACTTTTCTTCCAGTTAATGTTAGCCTGAATGCACTGTAAGTCGCTTTGGATAAAAGCTTCTGCTAAATGCATAAATGTAAAAGGTTTTAGTTAAATGTGATAACATTTGAAAATCCTCCTCAGGTCAAAATGACTGGACACAATATGAGGGTAAAAAAAAAACAAGCAAAGAAATAAAAAGGAAACAAACGTATGACTGAATTGTTCAAAAGAAGACCTATAACATCCATTTAGCAAACAGACAAAGACATTTTTTTTATGACCCCTTTAAACACACTGAGAGAAATGTGCTTATTCCATAGTAAACAATATTCTACATACAAATAGACTGCACAAGTCAAGTCCCCTTTATTTGTATAGCGCTTTATAAAATACTGATTGTGTCAAAGCAGCTTTACAGTATCAAGCAGTAAAACAGTTAACCAATGATGCAAGAAGACAATAAGAGAGTCATTTTTCCAGCTAAAGTCAGTTAATTGATGATTCATTGATGTCACCATCCAGTTCAACTCTCTTCCAATAGTTTGTGTGCAATCAGCCAAGCGTCCCCAACTAAGCAAGCCAAAGAAGACAGTGGCAAGGAACCAAAACTCTATCGGTCACAGAAATGGAGAAAAAAAAAACAGATACTGTACCAGACAATACATACTTTAAACAATAACAATGAACAAATGCGCATTACAAGCAATGGGAGGTCAGGGATAAATTAGTATAAGCATTGTTTTTACAATTATAATTATTATCTTTTTTTAATTAATGAATTACACAAGTGCATAACTGCATATGTTCACTGGGTCATGATGTAGCCTAAAGTAGTTAAATATCTGCGATGGTAACTGAAAAGTTTTACATTCAACTGGTGTTTTATGAACTGTCACATTTGTCACGTGATCAAGTTACTTCATAACAGGCTGTTCAAGGGTGAATGTAATGTATTTCCTTTAAACTGAGGGCTTTTGAGGTGATCATGAGTGAGCATGTAGATACATATCTTGTAAAAGGCAGGAAGCATGTGGTTTTTTCAGTGGTTTAGCTAGCAGACGTGTCTGATGGGCATAGGCCTACCTTACATTCACTTTGATGAATAGGGCCCTCCAGTTGATTATACAAATATAATATTTGTTCAATAATTGTTGTTTAATATATTTGAACACAGTTTTATACACTTAAATTATATTTAATATATTTGAGGAAATACGGTGCCTTTGAACATTTTCTGTAGAATGATGAAATTAAATTTTAAAGGGCTTCTGTTTCTGGATAAACAATGCAGTATTACATTTTTCTGTTCTAACTGCTACTCAGGTTTTGTATGAGGACAGGTTATAGTTATAGTTCGCTTGTATGTTGATATTCTAAGACTTAATGGACAATGAAATTATGAAAACGTACACGGACCGATCTATCTACACAGCTTCTTACTTTATAGTTTGAGTGGCCTATTGTGATCTGCAACAGACTTTAGGGATTGGGGCTATTGTTAATGATATTAGGTTATGTTGACAACAGGCACATTCATGACAGAGATCTGGTAGTTTTACTATGCGTGTCTTCCACTGTGTTCTATGGTCTGTTTTTCAATGGATAAAAGAAAAGACTGAAATGACCTGAATATTGAGTCTGACTCTGTTCGTTATTTACCAGTTCATGCTTACTTTTGGTCAGGCCAGATCAAAAATAAAATTCTGCCTACCACACTGGTCTTATTGTTCTGACACTTGATCTGACCAGCAGTTTTCCATTCCTCATATTCAGAGCTGGACGCAAAATAGACTGTTTTGCTTAAGACATCAGTTTCGATTCAGCTCATGCACAAGGTGAAAAGTTTAGTTTCCAAGCACTCTCGACAAGGTTTTCCCAGGACTTTAATATGTCACAGTTTCACAAAACAGTGTGTCAGGGCGTTTTGTTAAATGCAGCGGCAAAATGTACTGTGCCTTCATTTGAGGTTTCGCTGTTAAATCTAAAACATCTGTCTGGAACGTAGAGCGTTAATGTGCTCTCCAGTCCTCGACCCCCCTTCCTTTCAACCTCTCTTATTTTCAGATTTTTTAAAAATGTGATCACTGTGTCAAGCAGACACTTCAGTGAACTGTGTCCATAACACAGAGCTGCCCTTTGAAACAAGATGCATGAGGGCAATTTTACATGCATGATTTTTTAAAAAGAGAACAGTATAAGGATTTCTTTCTTCAGTTTCTGGCTTATCCCTATGCATGCTGCTTCTTGTTCTAATTTACTCATTATGGGAGGCAGGATTCCTGAATGTTGAGAGTGGGAGCACACCACTGAGTGCAAACAGATGAGCTGCATGTGTTAACTCTCTCTCTAAAATGACTCATTCTGTAAGTCACGACATTTTCTTTAAAGCATTCCCTCAACCCTTTTTCTTCTATTTCATGAAATAACAATGAATGGTAATGCAACAAATATGTAAAAACAGAATAAAATGATGATTAACTTAGACATTTCATGACGTTTGAGGACATACTATTGCATTATGTGAGAAGCAAACATAAAAGTCACTATATTCACTGATCGTTTATCAAGTGAGCAGTTAACTGCAGGAACTGGATCAGTGAGTCAATCTTGATCTTGTCTGATTGATGAATGTTTGTCATTCTCTGGCACTTGCCAGAGCCCACAATGGGGGAGCAAACTTCCAAGGGAGCCTTAAAGTTACTTAAAAAAAACATATCCATATCTATATTCTTAATCCAGTAAAACACAACAAGTAGAGTGTGTGTAATTTTAATTAAAATAAATAAGTTACATTTAATTTTAAATAATTAAGCTTTTTTTGTTGTGGAAATTTACAGCAAATTGATCTGGAAAATGGGGGGCTTTGGAGCCTAAAAAGTTTGAGAACCACTTATCAACCAAGTCATTAAAAATATCAGATTTAAAAGTTCAGTTAATAATGACTTTAATTTAAATCAGTTTCTTTAGTTTCTATCACATGCCTTAGTACGACTCTGACCATCTTTACTTTTATGAGGTTTATGCTAATGCACCCTTGGTCGAATTTAAATGTTTCAGTTCTGATTCACTCTTGTTCCACAGAAAAGAACAAGCTCTCCTTGTGTATACCAAGGAAATAGAAAGTCATTCAGGTTTGGAAACGTTTTTTGGGCGTTTTTTCTTCTTTTTTTTTAAATCCCTGAGCTAACATTTGTAAGCACACATAATAAAAAAGACAGCTAAAGCACCAATCTTACTAACATGAAACAGATGACTATCAGAGGAAACGGCATATCTGTCGACCCTGATCTCTCATTTAATCAACAATAAAGTGAATTAGATTAGTATGAGTGTTAAATTGCTTGTGTATGTCAGTTAAGGGTCATTGAATCTAGTGAGAGAGCAATTACATGTTTATGATGACTTAATGTGTATGTATGTGTAAGTTTTACCAACATTGTGGGGATGGAATGTCAACTTAAAAAGACAGTAAAACTTGAAATCATTTGCTTGTGGGGAACAGTTAGAAAAGAAAGTTTCAACAAAAAAAATCAGGCAGAGTATATAAACCATAGCCTACAATTAAAAAGAAAGTCACAAATGTGTGTGTTCTTGTACATGGAGATAAAACTTTTCGAATGATGACATACCTCTCAGCGCAGTTGTCCTGGCAACGGAAGACAGTCATTTTTTTGTAGTCAAAAAAGGAAACCCCTCTAAGAGCCCGTTTCTGTGTGTCATCAACGTAACAGCCGATGTACTTTGCTAAAAAGAGAAAGAAGTTAAAAACATTACTGGTAATAAAAAAAAAAAAAAAAAAAACTGTGCTGATTTGAAATCTCTTCACATGTAAATGCTGTTAATTCAAGGAAGGAATAGCATTTAAAACTCTAAAGCACATTTAATAGTTTTAAAAGTTGAAACACATCACCATCTAGTGGCCAAACAGTAAAATCACAACAAGAGCTTTATGACCTCTGGACCAGGGAAGTTTACATATTTATTTGTTCAGTTAAAATATTCACATTGCATCACTTTAAGGTATTTCAAACATGCTGAAAGCATTTATAAAATTTTATTTTATTAATAAAAATAACATCATATAATTGTTATAGATCTAAATATATTAATGTGAAATATTGTGAATGTTATGTTATAGTTTATTATTCTATTACACTAGTTAACACCAAAATATTTGTCTTAAGTATACATTTTTCAAAACTGAGATTTATACATAATCTGAAAGCAGAATAAATAAGGTTTGTTGGGATAGGACAATATTTGGCCGAGATACAACTATTTTAAAAAACTGGAATCTGAGGGGGCAAAAAAAATCGAAATATTGAGAAAATCGCCTTTAAAGTTGTCAAAAAGCTCCTAGCAATGCATATTACTAATAATAATTAAAAACAAAGGTTTAATTTTATTACAGTAAGAAGTTTACAAAATATCTTAATGTAACATGATCTTTACTTTATGATTTTTGACATAAAAGAAAAATAAATTACTTTGATCCATACAATGTATTTTTGGCTATTGCCACTGGTTTTGTGGTCCAGGGTCACATTAAGTATATTTAAATGTATATTTAAAAGTATATTTAATGGTGTATGTAGTACACCATTTCATATGTAAACAGCCTGTGACATAAGACATTATAAAACATCAACAGTTTGGATATGGTCACGTTGTTCTAGGCATTTTGTTCTCGAAAACATTCACAGTCTGATGCACTGATGCATCATCTGCTTCATCAATCTCATCATTTGTGACACGCAAATGCACAAAAATGACCCAAAATGCCCTGTTGCATGACATCCATTCTTCCTCTGTAATCTCTCCAGTCCCCATTAGGTTTTAATGTATTTTCTAATAGCTGAGATAGGCTAGTTCTGTCACATACACACTAACCAGTACAACATTACAGTAATTGCAATTGTCTAAAAAGCAGTACTTTTTTTTTTTCTTGAGCCGTGAGTTAATCGTATTCCAGGCACAGAGGGCAAGCTCAGTAATCTGCTTTATCTACAAGTCAAGCTCTATTCACTCATCACTGGACTGCCGTTCTGTGAAGCGGCTAAGTGCAGGGATGAAACTCTCACTAGCAGCATGACTACAGAGATAATGATGCTCCGCTGTACTCACATGATGAGGTCTCTGCATGAACCGTTTGCTCTGGACATATGAAATATAATGAAGAGGGGAGCAGGGATGAATTACAATAGTTTCACATAACATTTAAATAAATCTCAATATCATAAAATTACATTAAATTCTCCATTTTATTTTTTTAATCAGAATGCTAAAACTTTGTAAATATATATTTAAAATGTAATAGACCAACATCCTATTTAATAATAAAAAAGTATTTTTCTTTGCTTTTGTGTGTCTGATATTTGTCTATTATATAATGTATAATAATAACATTAATCTATTATTACTACTATGACAGATATGAACATTGAAAGGTTCTAAAAGTGTCCTGAGGGAGGCAGTGTGGAGACAGGAACAGCACACGGAAGAGAACAAAGTAAGATTGTCTGTCAACATGCCTCAAAATTTATTTTGAAAATATAAATATTATAATTATATTTTAATCTATTATAGAAATATTACACATATTAAACTTTCTCTGCAATTATTATATGATTTCTTCTGCTAAATCATTTCCACTTTATTTCTCCTCATTCAATATCCTGTTTCATCCCAAAATACATCAGATTTCGAAATCAAATAGAATTGTACTTACACATGCACCACTTGTACTCAGTAAACTCACAACATAATTAGAGAGCAACTTTCATGCATTTCCACCTCTGTACTGTCAGGCTGTCTGCTGCTATTGATATTGTAGATATTGTAGAGAACAGACAAGGATGTTGGGTATCTGAGATCTTGTTCCTGTCCTTGACTTCCTTGAATATACAATCTTCACAATTATTACAAAGTGGCTTCCTCTTTATCAGAATTAGATTGCTAAAGTCAAACCACATCTGACTGTTGAAAGTGAAGGGTGCAGTTTTTATTAGAGGCCCAGAGGGTTACACTTGAGAACCATCTGTTCAAGCCTCTTAAACTTCACTATGGATAAAGGCAATGACCTGAGACTTAGGAAATCCACTAATTGGCTTTCTTTTGCCTTTTTGTGGGTCTCTGTGTGAACAATAGTGGGTTAGCACTATTAGACTTGTAGATTCAGTCCATCTTTCACAGAGAAAAATGATTTAATTTTGCAGGGCCCCTCAAAGTTCACTTTGTAACTTGCACCTAAAAAAATAACTGCACATGAAAAAAATGTCATTTCTGCTTTGTACATCCAAGACCTTCACCAACCACCCTCAAACATGCTTTTATAGAGGACCAAATATGGTACAGGTCACATCATGCATATTTAATTGGATTACCTCATAGCAGAAGCTTTTATTTCAAATATTAATGAACTGACTTTATGTTTATGTACAGGAACATTCTGAGAAATTTGAGAAAGTCATATTTTTCCAGCTCCAAAAGACTTACCCATAACTAACCCATACATTCAATCACTTTGATCATTCAAATGAGGTTTTATTAAAAGCATCTAGGTTATTTGTTTCTATACTGATTATTTTGTTAATTAAACAAAAATGTTATATTGTACATTTCTTTATTTTAAGACTATTTTTGTGACTACTGCTCATCAACAAGATATTTAGGAGCTATGAAACATCAACTTAAGGCTATGAACTAACAACAGCTCTCAAATGTGCTACTCTACAATCATTAGAAGAAGAAAAAAACACACACACATTCATTATTTACTTAAACAGTCACCAAAAGGGCACTTCATTCCTCCAGCTTAAAGCTTTAAAGACACAGGTGCTTTGCTATACTCCACTGAGCTTCAACTACGGCCTTAATACCATGATGACTGTCTGCGACAACTGACCACTGACATGCTGAATCATTCTCTTCTGATCTCAAAGGCTCAATCAGCTCATTCTAAACAATTGTTCATTGTGCTTCACAGGACACACAGTGTTTACTGTATCCTCACAACACCCTGTGCACTTCATCTGGTAAAAAAGAGCTCATTCTTAAACCCTGCAGCACAGATTATGTTTTATTATGATGATGATACCAATTATATACCATATATATACCTATATATACCAATTAGGATGTTATAAATCCATGTTTTATATATGCAGTGACTATCAGGTAAATTTAACCTTCCACTTCCTGTGAAGTGATCTATCGATGTATACTGTGTGCACTTATTCCTCATGCTGCTCGCAGTGCCCTTCATATTAAACATATATAGCATATATGGAACCTCTCCAGGATAACCAGTTTTCCCTGTAAACTATACTGAGTATTTGCTAAAAGTTGCTAAAACAAACACTGTTTTAAACACTTAACTGCACAGACCACCTTCAACCAGCTTGGTCATTACTTTTGTTGTCAGCTTCACCAGCAAAATGGCTGAGTGAATTTTTGAGGTGAATGTTTAAACAATAAAATGTAAATTTCTCTTACTGACTTTAGCATAAACCTTAATACATTTAATAGATTTCTCTAAAACAAATACTGAAATTTAATTTTCCTTCTCAAATGAATGTATCTTGTTTTAATGTTTTTTTATTATTTTTCAGTGTTAATCAGATTGGACCAGAATGGAAATTTATTCAATGCTACTGGTTTGGCCAATAGTCTTGCTATATATCCTTTAGATTTTGGTTAATATAAGAGCCTTTTCTATATGAATATAACTGGTCAAGATTGTCGGATGTTAAATCCTGGTGAAATGGTAATGGAACTGTTCCTACCTCTCCCGTTATCCATCTCCTTTGTGGTTTTTCCTTTGGCTCCATGGCTCCAGCTGCTAGTATGTTCGACTCCTCTTCCGGCCCACTCCGGTACATGCTGTGCCCCATTTTCCTTCCTCCACGGGGGTCTAAATCTCCGGGGAGCTCTCCGTGTCTCCTTAAATACCCTTCTTAGGAGCCCGAGACCCTCAGCGGTAGAGCTCCCACCACCTGTGCTGGCCCCACCTTCAGATATAAGTGGGTCACGGCCGCTTCCAGAAGCTCCAGTGGTGGAAGTGTTGCTGGAGAAGCCGGAGTGGAGGAAAACAAGACTGCCAGCAGTGAGGTAGAGGAGGATAAAAGAGAAAAAGCGTACCGGTTTACGCCGGAAATAGCGGTGGATCTTCAGCAGCGGTCTGGCCATGATGGGCTCTCGAGCCACACGCATTGGCCTTCGATGTTACACAGGAACATATAAAATCAGAGACAGCACCTTCCTATAACTTCTATTGTCCTACGAGTCCCTTTGAAACATTAAAACGATTCCCATACCAGGTAACAGTAGTTGTAATGATGACAGTACAGTTTGTCCATCTGTTAGGGACCTTAAAGTCTGAAGACACTTCCCAAGCTTTCCTCTGTAGCAGCATGCAGGAATGTGTCTGTGTATCCTGTGTCTTTCTACATCCCCAAAGAGATAGCGACAGAGGAGAACGGTGCTACTGCAGAGGCCATGTTGTGAAAGACGAGTGAAGACTGAAAGATGATATTGCCGTGGCGATGCTTTCACTACTGTTATCTGACTCTCGCTCTCCTGAGGCCTTGTTTCCCACCAAGCTGTCCGTCAATCAAAAGCAGTGCTGATTCACTCCTGACTCAGGCCTCACTCACAGACTGAAAAACACAAAATGACAGATACTGAACGAGGAGTAAATACCGATGAGGTCTCTGTGCAAAAGAATACTTCATTTGAAAGTGAGTAAGGATAGAGGGTTCACATTCAATAACAAGCTGCAAAAGCATGATTAATGAGCATCTAAACCATCAAACACAGAATTGGCCTTGTAGGAATTTTCCGAAAAGAGACTGTACCAATTTATGCAACAGCTACACTAAAAGATAAAGAGCATGATCACATTTTCAGTCCAAATGTTGTTCAGCTTGAGGACTTTTGTCTTTTCACAGATATCTCCAAAAGACAAGACTCCTATTTATAATTAAAAAACCCATCTTGTGATTCACTGAACATCTTTAGGACATTAACATAGTTATTTTCAGTTCATTTCAAATGGATTTGTTTTTCTTTTGATTTTCTCACAACAATCATTACTTCAACATTACATCACTCAGAGATACACAGTGCCAAAATCTCATTAATTTGATTCAAAGATTGAAACGACCAGTGTTTCGCGGCAGAGGAAATTGAAATAAATCTGTCATAATGATATTGTCACAATATTAATTCTTAGCATAGCAAAAATGAAACGATTTTATAACCACAGCAAAAATTATTTTCTAAATTAGTACTTTTGTCTCATTTTCCAGTAAAAATATCTAAACATTTTTAAAACAAGAATCATTAACTTTAGGAAAAAAAACTGCATGTTTAGACTCATATTCAGAGAATATACCTTGAAGTCTTTTTCACACCCAGTTAAAACCTTTTAAACATCTAAACATTATTAAAAATAACAATTTATATGAGATGGGGGAAATAGTCACAGGCCCCCCCGCGGCTGTTGATAGACACATTGTTTCGACGCAGCAGAAGATGTAGACATGAACGTCTCCCTAAGTGATTGAGGTGTTTTGTTGTTGGATGTAATGTATATAGCAGTCCTCATTTACTCCTAACATCTGAACCACTGAAGACACAGTGTACTTTTTAAGGGAATGCATTTATGTCTGCACAAATCATTTCACTCCTGACTGCTTTCTGAGAGATGATTCAAGGCAAGTTTTGCTTCGTTCGTGATCCAGCTGCACCTCCAGATGTAAGTCTTAAACTTTATATTTTATATCATTATTTGCAAATCGCTTTTCCTCTTCCATGGAAGAGAGGGGCAGGGGTGAGTAGAGCTCATTAGCATTTAAAGAGACATGCACCAAAATGAGTTGCTGTGTGCAGAGCTGTTTTGACAAGATAAAAAGGGTGTTGTTTTACTCGACCACTAAGGAATTTTAACCAAAGTATGTTGCAGACCGTTCATGAAGACCCTAAAGGGTCCTACCAACTTGTGGAAAATGGGGATTAAGGTTCAAAGTTTATTATAAGCCCAAATTGTGATTATTAGTGCAACATAAAATTCGTAAACATATCATACAAAACACACAGCATTTAATGTGTACATTTGTGAATTTTGTAAAAGATCTATTTTTGAGCAAAAAGAATGTACTTTAGAAACAAAACTGCATTAGATATATATATTCTGCGTTAGAGAACAGATCTTGAATACAAGTTTATTTTTCAAATCCAGTTGACCCTTCACAAAGACCTACAACCGATATTTACTTTTGCTATGTACAACAAGCCATATATCATCACACAGTGAAAAATACATCATGGAGCAAAGAGGACAAGTTCAACTCTATTAGTCTGATTTGTTTGTTGGCATTACGATTGGTCAGATCACCTGTCAATCAAACCCCTGCGAACGGTCAATTGGAGCATAAATTAAATGTTAATTAAAAAAAGTAAGGTTTGTGTTTAAAAATATAAATAACAATATTAAATTTAATTTAAAACATGTTGTCAGCAAACAACATATTTTTAAAGTTTTATAATCTCACAAAATTTTGCTTTGAGTAAAGTTAGGTTTAGGGATGTTTAGGTATTTACACTCAACAAAATGATAATTAAAACAGATTTTTCTGTAAAGCTAGACATGATGGAAGTAGTCCACTCCTGTTCTCTCAAAGACCCCAGTGTCCACAGTGGGCAAAAACATTCAGGCAGAGTGTTTAAACAAGGAGTCATAATCAGCCTCCTTCAGAGGGTAACGGAATTTTCCATAGCTAACATCTTACTATAGACTTAATGTGAGCGTACATGTGAGTGTGTGTGTGTGTGTGTGCGTGTGTGTGCGTGTATTTGGGTATACAATGACCCAATGTCACCATTACCTGACCCCTGGGCTCCCACCTGCTGCAGTCAGAGCGGAGTCAGGCTGATGTTATCGTGACAACATTGTAAACCAGCAGCACACAGACTTCATTCAGAGCAGATATAGCTCAGTTCCTACAGAGAGGGAAGAAGTGGAGGAGGAGAGAGGGAAAACTTATTTAAATTCATGTTGCACACCAGGGTGTCAAGGATTTCACTTAGTGTAGTCACTTTATACTATTTTTTATTATTATTTGCTTTAGGCACATGTTTTTAACGCTGTAGACCCAGGCCTGTCAAAGGGCTTGTGAATGTGTTTGTATGTGCAAATGTGTTCTCTGTGATAAAACTCATAGACTGCTTGGACACATATGGTGTGAAAGATCATTTTAAATAGACACAAATAATAATAATAATAATAATAATAATAATAATAATAATAATAATAAAAATAATAGATCTACAAAAACTAGATCAACAAACTGAAAGCATCAAGATTCATGATATAAAGTACAATGGCTGCAATATGTCACAATAAAAAATATATGAATGAAATTGAAGTTACATTTATTTTATTTTTAAAAATTGTCAAGCACACCTTTATACTTCACAAAAAGATAGGGTTTACTGTAAATTATAATTAAAAAATATACTGTAAAAATAGTTAATTGTATAACTGTCAGACATTAATGGAACATGTTCATATTTAATAATTTATATTACAGAACTCTGTCTGCACACTTCTTTAATAATTTAAAGGACATTCTCAGTGAAGCAGGATACTGAAATGGAAAAAAGTGGTTTGACCTGTACTATAATTAGACAGGTCTGATGGATATTTTTTCCACATTGACACCAAATATGACTGGCAATGTTCACTTAAGGGAGAATCTTGGGCAAACCATGTCAGAATTAATCTTGATTTCTTTGAGTTAAGGGAAAGGACACCCTTAAATACACCCTGACTTACTGCTAACCAAGCCACCGAGCATCAGCATACAGAGAACTACAGTGCCATTACAGACCATTCCTGCGTTGTAAATAAAAAATACCACCGCTCCTATGGGACCACCCACACTGTCACAAACCGTTGGCTCTGAGGTCAGGTGTGGGGAAATTCCATGGACATCTTTTTACACTTTCCACCCAAGCGGTGCACAAGTTGAGAACTCGTAATTTAAGGTTTGTTTTCAAATGCTGAACTTTCTAAATATATTGAAATTGCAGTGGAAATAAACAACAAAAATAAAGTCATTAAAAAAAAATCATAAAAGACTACAGACGCAAATCTGTCTGCCTGGAATTTGCAAACAATGTGATGTAAGAGAGCAATGACAAATCTAGTAGTCTGCTGCTGCAAAAAACAAAAACAAAAAAAAACAACTATGGTTTGAACTACTGTTGAACTACAGTACTGACACAGGTCAATCATTATCTGTAGTTACTCTGATAAAACACTGATTTTAAACAAAGGAAACATTTCAGACCAGTGTGTTGTTTAAATTCCTTTACTTTCTGGATTCAAGCACTGGCTATATTGCAGTGTAACCTCAGAACTGCCTTGTTTCCTCATCTGATTGAGTAATTGAAGTTACAGGCTATGAGGTCAGGTGGGGAAAGTCCATGGACGTCTTTTCACACTCTCCATCCAATTGGTTCACACGATGAGGACTTGCATTTTTAGGATTGTTTTCACATGCTGAATTGTCAAAATATTCAGTATCAGAAACAAATAAACCATAGCCCATTTTGTGTAAAAGTAAATCCACTTCCAAATCACAAAGACAAACATTCACAGTAAACAAAAAAACACTTTCTTGAGTGAAACAAAATTTTGATAATAAAGCAACAACAATGTGACAGTTTCAGCAAATGTTTCCCATCATAAATGATGTAAGTAATTTTCTCCACATGTGACTTTGGTTTGGCCACAATTATGATTCTGTAAAGCATTCAGAACAAAAAAGTTCCCAAGAGATTTGATTTTTTGTTGTTACAAGTGGGCGGAGGTAATAAATGGACCCTTATTTTGGTTTGCAATGCTATCTTCCTTTAATTGGCTATTTTAAATTGAAGTTTATCAGGCTTACATTGGCTTGAATGGACACATGTGCTGATCACCACTCAGACCAGCCTTACAGCAGGACTCAACATACAGTAAGAACTGCCCGGTGGCCCGGGGCCAGAATGAAAGAAGCTTGGGACAGTTGACGAATTTGTCACTGGCCCGATCAAGACACTGCTGCGTTTTTACGAGTTTAGCATTTGCATGTGTTTTAAGCCTTGCCAATTAAAACATTCAACATTCAAGCAATTTTAAACCATTTAAGGGCATGAAGACATGAGAGAACTCAACTAAGTAATAAAAATCTGTACAATTCAGTACAGAGTGTGACTCAGACAGTGTGCAAGCCACAAATGGAATTCTCTTTCGTATCATCTTTTGATTGAATGAACAAATACATACAAAAATTAAGATAAAATGCCACTCTTGATGAGTATCCTCGAAAATAGGTTATGTCTTAAAAGAACACAAAGAGTTGAGCAAGAAATCGGATGTGTATTATTATATTGGATCCATGCATGTAACTGAAAACTAAAAAATATACATTTGTGGTAGGGTCAATGAAAATGTCGGCAAATAAAGCAAAGTAAAAGGGCAAAAATTTAACCACTGGCCCAGCCTGGCCTGACCAAAAATATTTTGCATTGAGCCTGGTTACAGTTTTCACCTGTGAATGATAAAACAGGTGAAAAAAAGTCTTATTGTTGAGCTTCGTTGACTTGGACCAATAAGTTCACAATCAAAAAAGGTCTTATCAATGTTCTAACTACCACCTTTATCTTTCTAGATTGACTGAGGGATTCACTAGAAAATCTAGAAATGATCACGAAATATAATCTCATTTATTTTTTTTTCTCCAACAAACCTTCATATGACAATAGGAAATTGCAGTGAAAATAAACAACTAAAAGTCATAAAATAATCAACTAATCATCATAACAGACTACAGAAGCTATTTTGTCTGCCTAACAGAACCTAGCTTTTAGGTTTTTGTTGTAGTAGAGGTTAAAATTATTCACAGCAGATGAAACTGACTTTAGCTGAGAAAAAAACAGACATTCCCCAATTCCTGCCAACAGTTCAGAAGGGACCTCATGTAGTGTGTTAAAAATGACAGCATCAGCATTTCCCTATTAAAGTGCCATGACCCCAGAACCACAGGGGGCTTTCTCTCGGCCTTGCTCTCACTCTGCCTTCTTATGTTTTCTTTGTTTCTGCACTCTGTTAGCAGTTATGGCTTTGACTTCAGGATTAAAGGTTGAATTCCACAAACACCGTTATAATGTTCACATTAGAATCTACATCCTGTCATATACAGTACCAGCATGTGTCAAACTCTGACTATCACTTACATTTGCCACTCAGAGTTGGCAGAGTGACACACCTGTTGCCGATCACAAGAATGTGACATTGAGCGCAAAATTGTGTATATTTGCCCTACAGAAACATATCTATGGAGAGTGAAATGTCTACTTTCAAATTAACCAATTCAAATGGTAAGTTTATCAATGTATTATTTAAATGTTAATGCAGTCTCCTTGCTGTTTTTCCCTGACATTTTCATAATCGTTGCCGGTGTGATGTGGCAAGCTTTATGCATGTGCTTGAGTGCTTAGGCTATGAAGGCAATTAAAGGTTTTTTAAATTGATTTAAATGTTTTATTAATAAACGTGCGATTAGATGACTAATGCTTGAAACAAACGACTACTAATTGACCAGAAAAATCTGTAGTCCGGGGGAGCCTTAGTTTTTTGACCCTGCATGCATGTAATCCTATTGTAGGAGACTCCCTCCAAAAAATATTAGGAACCATAAAAATGCCATAATTGGGGCACTTTAACACAACCCAGTAACATTTTCCAGCATCTCTTGGTGCAAGCAGCATCTGCAAAATATGTCACAGAAAGGTACTGGAAAGGATCATTAACTAGTCTTTTAGGAAAATATCTGTCCCCTCATATCCCAATTTACTGTACACCCATATCTTTTGACGGGATGTCTTCTCTGTGGCTATTGCCCATTTTAGGCACAAAAAGCCAGCCTCACCCTGTCTTTTTCATGCCAGCCATTTTAATTAGAGGGCTGTCTGATCTCTTAGCATGTGCCAGTTACTGGCTCTTTGCCCAACTGCAATTAATTACGTGTGTGCCTGCTCAAATGATCTGGCAGCCAGATAACAATTTCTCAGTGAGAATCTGCAGGGATTTCCTCTCCCCCATTTGATTCTGCTACTAGGGTTTACACGCCACTTAAGGCCATTTTCCTGGGTGTAGCAGGTGAGAGGAGAACTGGGGTAGCAGAGCACTTACCAATGTCTGACTACAAATAACTAGATAAACATTACATTTTTCCCCAATACAGTATACAGACTGATGCTGTGCACCAGTACAGTTCAGAAGTCATTTAGTGCAAAACTAGTGAAAAAGTATCTGTTCCAGATAAAATTGTTAAATTGTAAAGCTCAAAACACAAAAAAAGGTAACATTAAAATACATCATGAACATGGCAATTAAAAATTCATGGCAGGAAATCTGTTATAGCTCACTATATCACAAAAATAGCCATCTAGAAGGTAATGAGACAAACCGACTGAAACAAATAAGGTGAAACATATTAAAAATGCATTAGACCACAAAGGCAAGAGAAGATCTTCTGTACTGTTTGTTTAATTGTTACTTTTTCTCCATTTGCTGACAATGAGCAACTATTTCCATCAATCAATGTCTAAAATCAACTAATAGTGATTGCACTGATTCTATGGCTAGCACAATAAGAGCATTGGGTTTAATAGTGAAGCTAAAACCGAGGGATTGGAGAGTAGTGCCTTATTGTAATCTTTATAATATTACATAGTCCATTACCCCTAATCCTCATGTTTTTATTCATCTGGGGAAACAGGAGGACGTAGGGACAGAGAGAGGGGGAGTTAAAAAAAAGATTTAAAATACAGTAATCCCTTCACATGCTGTACAATAGCCCTGATTTGGTCCGTCCATGATATTCTATATTTATGCAGTAACTGTGCATTTGCTTGTTAGTCCTCAGTTCTCCTCACCAGCTCTCAATGGTGAAGTCCTGCATCTTCCATTCAAATGTGTGTAAACTACATCGAACTGTTCAGAGGATACAGAGATCATTTATTTATTATTTATTTATTTGGGCTTTTCTCTTGAATTCAAATAGCTATTTAGGGCTTGAACACCAGATTAACCAAAATAGTTTTGCAATGTCTACAAACAGGAGAAAACTGACCCACTGATTTTTTTTTAAACTGAGAAAAAAATGGCTGCTTGAAGAGTCAGCTTACATTTGAAAAAATACTACAGTAGAACAGTTATAATCATTAATACATTACAAAACCTCTGTTTCTGTTGAATTATTGATCAGATAAGTCTTGGTGGGTCTTTCAAAAACGTTTTTTTTTCTTTTATCTTACTGACCCCCCAAAAATGGTATAGTTTATTTACAGAATGTGATAATGTATGTGTCACGCAATGTGAACTTTGTCAATCTATCATGAATTTAAATAGCATAAAAAAGCCTAGCAAACTATATCTGATAGAATAAATATCTCATAGGTATCATCTTGGATCACTGCAGATATGAAAGTTAGTGAATAAATCTAGAAATATCTGACCCATAGCATGATTGCTACACACTCAAACATTAGATGGATCTTAAAAATAACTGACCTGAAACTCTCTTGTGCTATTTCAATCAGGATAATGAGCAGCACAGTGGTTTGGACCATTGAACTGATTGGATGTTTTGCTGTTGTTCTCATTAAACCACACTCACTGTATCCAATGAAGCCTCCCATAAGTATGGGTTGGCCTTAAAGATTTTATAACAACTGCCCTGAGGCCTGTTTTTTTATTATTATTATTATTTATCAGACTTATCACTACTATTCATATCAGTCATAGAACACATTTAGCTTCTTGAACAAACATTGTTTTTATGACAGAGATTGATGCAAGCTAAAACAATGTACTGAATATGTATATCAAGACATAAGACATAAGTCCATTTAAGCAGTTACAGTTGTGCACACACTCACAGTAGAGTTCACTATGGCAGTGTTTCCTGTGTCACCTTCGGTCAACAGTGTCATTAATTAACTTAGAGGAACAGTCAGTTTTTCCACACTAACGCCAAGCCGGAAAAACACTTCACTTATCCTTCCTGAGAGGAGTGTGGCTTCCTGGATGTTGTTTCCAGACCCTGGTGTTTTCCCTTTCTTTATAACTCACATAAATTAAAGTATTCATTTCTGTCATGGTTAAAAGCGCATATTCTAAGAATATTAAAATCTGAAACCCTTGGGACAAAGCAGTATTCCAAAATCAAAGGACAACACACGAGCATGCCCATCTACTTCAATCTGCCACACGCTGACCTCTGCATATCTGAGTCAGAGAGGGAGGGGGGCAACAGGCCAGTGATCATTTTTATTTTTAAGCCTGGCCAGAGGAAGGATTTTGTTATCTGACTAACATTAGTCAAACACCCACCCTGCACAGGCTCCAAGACGGCCGAGAGCCTTCTGTCTTGAAACATATCAACCCACAGCATATTGCCAGTGTAATCTTGCTTGTCTTCTGCTTAACAAATACAATTCATTGAACAACCATCAAGTTAAATTCATTTCAGTTCTAAGCCCTAAATCATTCCATACCAGTCCACTGATTGTTTGGTCATGTTTATTAGGAAACTCCTTTTGGTTTCACTCTTAACAGTATTGTATCCTAAACAAGTCGAAAATGACATCTAAACTCTAGTGTAAACTGACTGCGAGACACTATAATCCTGTCTGTCTTTTGTTTCTAAAGCCTCTTAGTCTAGACTGACTCCTCTTAACAGGTTGAGAGAAAACCAGACTCCACCCTGATAAACAGCAAATTATGAAGATAGCTGAGAATTTTCTCATATAATATGCTCTTTCTTCTATACATCATCAAATTCTACAAAACAGTGAAATTGTATACCATTTGCTGAAGTGGTTATTTTAAGTATGCAACTACATGTTTCATACTAAATCTTAAAATTTCTATTGGTTGTTATATTAAATAATATATTTCATAATGAAGACAAGAGAAGAGAAGAGAAGAGAAGAGAAGAGAAGAGAAGAGAAGAGAAGAGAAGAGAAGAGAAGAGAAGAGAAGAGAAGAGAAGAGAAGAGAAGAGAAGAGAAGAAGAGAAGAGTGTGAGCTGTGCCTTGTTCTTGCTTGCTGAGTGAGCATTTAAGTGTAATACGCTTTATTTCAGCTAAAGCTCTATAGTTAGAACTGGGTTAGTCTCATTAGGGCAGTGAGACAGCAGGAAAAACACAATTTGGCTCTTGATGTGTGTCAGGAGAGCACTGTGTCTCTCAAATCCTTCTAGAGCTGAGAGACTTACAGAGAGAGAGAGAAAACCAAGAAACAAATGAATGTTTTTATCACGGAGTCTTTCAACATTAAAAATATAGTTCACATGTCATCATTCACTCATTTTCATGTTCCAAACCTGTATGACTTTTTCTTTCATTGAATAATAAATGCAGCTACAATTCGTAATGAATGCAGCTACAATTAACAGAAACTAAAGCTGTCAAAGGACACAAAGAAATCTTTGCAAGTTCTGTTTCTTTTGTACACTAGGTACATATTCACCCCCAGTGCTCTTTTTGTTTTCCATCTTATAAAATATCCTTTTATTATTATGGTGTGAGAAACAGCTACCAGAGATTCAGTGAATGAGTGAACTGTTTGAATGAATCAAATGAAATGGCAAACAAACACATCTTTTTGCAAACCATTTGACTGATTAAATAAAAAGCTAGTTTATAATAGGAGTATTTGAATACAGCGCACAAGTGGTATGAACTACTTTGTTGTGTTGCAAAGAGGAAAGTAAATGATGATATACATTTCTTTGCTAAGATTTCTAAGAAATATCTCATTAATGCAACTGAAGAAGAGGCAAAGGGGAAAAACCACAACAACCAGTGCTGGGAGGCTACATGTGACTTTACACGCACAGAAAAATCCATCTGTCAGCGTCAGTGAGGAATGCGGTGTAAATGTCCTTGCTGCATGCAGCACTGAAGTTTCCATTCTTCTTTTCAGAAACCATTCTGAATATGAATAAAAAATGAGCTGAGAGTGCAGGAGAAAGAGAGACCGCAAAGGAGGGTGAGAACAAGACAGAGCTGGTGGTGAGTGAGTGAGAGAGTGGGCGGAAGATAAATTGGAGATGTAGGGTGAACTATGAGAAGAACGGAAGAACACGTGGGAGGGGTGAACAAGGAGAGAGCTGCATGCATGAGAAAGAAATGACTGGGTTCCTATGAGAGATGTGGCAGAAGGCTTGTTGTTGCTAAAATGCCATATAGAAAAATAAATAAATAAATACTGCTGTGGAAATGTATTAATACATTAGCCATGGGAGAGGCAAACCTCACATGGCTAATGAAGTTCACACATCCCCTCCTTCAACACTATTAACAGGCTTCTCCATGACATGCACTACAGCTCTAGATGTTCACTGGGATATGAGTCTTTTTTAGAAGATTAGAACATATTCCCACTTGAATCCTTCAGCAGGTAATTTAGGTGACTTTTAGATTAAATAATACAAAGCTAGAGCAAAATACAATGATTTTTTTTATTGATTATAAATAATAGCTTGACCATCACTGTGAATTCAAGTTCTCAGATCAGAGCTCCATGACACAGAAGGATGTCACTTTGACTGTTTAAGTGGTCTCTCTCTATCCTGAGTTGTGTTTATTCAGTAGGTTTATTCAAACGTGGTGAAATGGTAAGATTCATATCCTTTGTTGAGAGAATAATTGCACATCACAATGGTTTGTACCCATTACGTCACTAAAAGCCAGACCTCCTGACATGCAGGAATAGCTGTTGACATTCCTAATGTGCCTGGCAGCATTGTTTAAGCTCTTCTCTTTGGCAAGAGCAAAGTGCTTGATGATTTGTCCAACTTAAATGCATTCTTCAGCGATATGAGAAATACCTCACACAAGTATAAGCTGAGAATGACTTATTAGACCAAAGACACCCTGCCACCAAAGAGGTTTACATTTTTTGTAGTCTCAATAGAGTAAATCTAAAATCCTGTTTATACAACACTGTGTTAATGCTGTTAAACAGAGTGCTACTGACTGTTATTTGTATATGGTGACTTAGGATGAAACGAATCCCGACTGCAGGATGAGCTGTGCAGTTTAGTATTTATTTTCTATCTTAATGTAGCTTATATTTACGAATGATGGCAAGCCCAAGATTTTGGGGGCTAAGCCCACCTACGTGAACATATGCTGTTTAAATATTTGGGGTCAGTAAGATTAGTACTTCCATTCAGCAAGGATGCATTAAATTGATCAAAAGTAATAGTGGCATTTATAATGTTACAAACGTTTTTTAGTGATTTAAAATAAATGCTGTTCTTTTGAACTTTAGTTTGAACTTTTTAAGGAATGGTCATTTCCACAAAATATGAAGCAGTGCATCTGTTTTCAACATTGATAGTAAGAAATAATTCTTGTACACCAAATCAACATTTCTGAAAGATCATGTGGCACTGAAGACTGGGGTAATGGCAGCTGAAAATTCAGCTTTGCCATGACAGAAATAAATAACATTTTAAAATATATTTAAATAGAAAAATATATATATAAATTATATTGTAATGATATATTACAATATTACATTTTGCAGTGTATTTTGGCCAAATGAATCCATCCTTGGTGAACATAAGAGACTTTTAAAAACATTTAAAAAATATATTTGACCCCAAACATTTGAATGGTATATCCTGACTTTGGTGTGAGAGTTTGCGTGACTTTTTAAAATAAACCAATTAAAATGACAGATGTCAGAGAATGTTAATAGTAGTGTGGGGTTGTCAGGGTTGAACCAAATTCAGAACTGAAGAATAAGTTTCCTTTCAATTCATAAGATTATCTTGAATTGAATTGGCCACACTCCACAGGAAGCAGAAATTCAGTAGATTGTAGAGAAATCAAAGTCAAAGAGATTTAACACAGTTGATGCATTCTAGGTCTAGGAATTTAAGCGTTCTTCCACCTTGGTTCACAAAAGTTAAATAAATGATGAAATGTATATTCTATCCACAATCATTCACACTTCAAGGATTTTGAAACTTTTTCATAATTTCAAACCAGACTTTGTCAAGCAAGCATTCAAACCTTTAAACTATGTGCATGAATCGATGGACGGGGCCCTAGTTTCAGCAAACCTGAAGAGTGAGATGACACAAATCACAGATCTTTAGAGAGGCTGAGATATAAGACAAGTCCTCTAAACAGGGCCTTAGTTACAACCTCTTGTTTACAGTATTTCATAACAAGAGTGAATCTATAGTGCACATAAGCAGAATTCATGTTTGGTCAGCAAACAAGCCAAAGCATTCTTACTTATGTATGCAAATTACTGTAACATTTATAAACCAAAAATGCAATGAACGGTTCACGTTTTACAGCTCGCTCATAAAGTGTTTTGTGCTGTCCAGTGTCCACATTTAGAGCGACCCCCCAATAATGCTTTCTCTCAGTCTAAATAACATTAACATGGTTGATTATTTTCAGTGTTCCTGGTTGTTATGGTTTTGGATTTGATCCTGCTCCATTAGCAGATGATTACAGGCTGTATAATGAGCGCATTAATAAAAGAGACACAGCATATGGAAAAAAAGACAGCAGCAGTCTGTTTATCTTTCCCACTCAGTCCCACTGATCAGAAAAATAATGATTTTTTAGGAATTAAGCACAATACGGCTAAATTCCATGGATTGGGAGAGCTAAGCGCATTATATTGCAAGCGGATCTTACCATCCTTCCGGTCTCATTTATTTCCTTTTATTCCCTCCATAGCATTCTATTGTTACATGTAATATGTTCCACACTATTCTATTTCATTCCATTATACAGAGTGCCATTCCTAGCCACTTAAGTCCATTCATTTTCATTCTGTTCTATTCCATTCCATCGGTGCAAGCTGATATCACATTGCCTTCACTGTGGCTGGTAACTGCATCCAACATCCTGATTGGATTGAAAGTGGGAGTGAACACTGGCAGGACCCCAAAGTCTGGTGGCCTTGAGTATGGCCACCCTCTCAGGTTCACACATACCTACAAAAGCCCTCTTTTGAGCCAACGAAAGAGTTCACCGTCGAGCAAGCGCAGGTCTACCATTCCCAGTGGGTAACTAGTGTTTTCTGCAAGTCTACTGACATGCTGAATGTTAGCTCAAGATCACCTTTAAGTCCCTATTATTCGCTTTCTCTCTCCCTTTTAGGGGCCATCTTACTCATGGTCCTGTTTTTTGCACACAATCAGTTCTTCATTATCAAAGGTCACATTGGTCCAGGGTAACTGGTCTACCCTTCAATAAACAGACTGGAAAAAGAGGGTGAGATGGCATATATTCACAATGATTCATGATTCCCTCATGGTGGATAAGGACAGACTCTAGAGTCGTGCAATAATCTAGTGAAAATAATTGAAATAAAAAATACATAAATTACTAGTTCCTCACACAAAACACAATTTCTACAGTTTTTTCGTTGTTGTTGCTTCATGCAAGCTACTCCATAGCTGTCTTTTTAGACAAGTACTCTACTGCCTTCCTCTAGTCCTTGAAACTCTTTGCTGGAAAAATGACACTTTCTCATCCATTTGCTAAACCACATGGACCACTGCAGATCATTACCAAGTGTTCAAGGCCCCTTTAGACAAAAGAAGACTGTTGAAGCTGTCTGCATTAGTCAGGTCTCCATCATGAAGAGCAGACCATAAAATTGACCTTGAATAATGGCCATGACACCATTAGTGCACCATTACAAATCTGCTGCTGTCAGCAGCCAGCCTCTTTATCTTGGTTATATGTGATAAAGTCAAAAAGCCTATAATTAGTCTGGCCAAGGTCCCATTAATTCCACTTTGAACTTCATGTACCACAACACTGGCTTGTTTTGTCTTTCATAATTCCCTGTATTAACTATATAGTGATATATACCACTGCGTTCAAATAAAATGCCTGAAAATAATGTTTTGATCACACTGCCCACCCCTTTACAGGGTCCTATTAATTATATTATGGACTTTATGAACCAATATACTTACCTTATTTTGTCTTGTGCAAGTCCCTTTAATAACTATTGTGATGTGAAACCATTAGTTTCAAACAAAAGGACTAAAAACAATATTTTGGTTATACTGGCCACCCCTAGATATGTATTGGTTACATGGGTTACACTACCACTTTGAAAATACATCCTTCATTATAACCTTAAAAGGACAGATTTTCAGTCCCCCACAGAGTGCTTTAACATGGTCATTAATCAACTAACCTATGGTTCATTACACATGCAATAAAAAAAAGTCATTGCTTAGAACTGTGAAAGGTTGACAAGACTCAAAAGCATCTGGAGGCCAGCTTTCAAACACTCCCTGTTCACACCTTCACAAGAACACACACACACACACAAACCTCTCCAAACTTCACCCTGTAGTTAATTCCAACGGGCACATAGAAATTCTAATTTACCAGCCACTGGGGATTTGAAACATCTGGCTAGACCTTTGAAATTGTGTGTTTTAAAACAGAATCTAATTAAGATGCAAATCCTTAGAATAACTGGCCAGATTGCCAAGCGATTGATTCGTTTATACAGTTATGCATTACGCAAATGTAAATTACTGTATGTGAGCTGTAACATACAGTCAGCCCATCATTACTGCAAAAAAATATACCTCAATAATCAACTTTTGTGATCAAGACCCAATGCACTTCCCAAAGAAATATTCATTTAAACTGAAATTATGCTAATATGTGGCTAGAGAGTAGAGACCAATGTGTGCAATGAGATATATATGACACAAGCACATCTACTGTATGTATGAAATTAGTTGGAAAGGACAACTGTCGATTATACAATAATTTTTAAAGAAGTTTTATAATTTTACAAATCTGCTTTCATTTAGGAAACCAACATACACATTTTTTAGGATGCCAACAAAAAAAATCAAAGAACTATTGCTCTGTTCTCTCATATCCCACCACCTGTCCAAACAGCAATTACTTGAGTATTATTTACTGAAAAAGCCCAGTGTTACTGATAATCCGGTACTAATCTGAAAATCTAGCTGAGATGTATACGGCTGCTCTGCAGTCAACCCCATTGTTCAGGCTTTCCTTGTAACCGATATATTATCCTTTCTCCATGGAAGAAGAGAGATACAGAGGAAATTTTATCATAAAAGTCTTATGTTTGGTGATATATAATCTATAGTTTATGGTGAAAAATGTGATTTTACATCACTAGCATCTGTTGCAAAAAAGTGATTGTTTTCAAACAGGTTTCTCAAAAACTCCTTCTGTCCTAACATTGGTCAGGCTAATCAACAGCCCAACCATTGGTTAAGCCGATTACTATGCTGGGCTAGTCGGGATTCTTGAACATGCAAAACAAGTAATGTTTTGATAGTGCCACAGTGTTTACACTTCTTGAGGCATTCAGTCTACAAATGGCTTGCTTATTGTCTCTGCATATTAAGCTGGAGTAGGAAGAAGTATTTTACATTGGAAAAATAACACTTTCTGGAGTTTCTAAACACCAAGCAAACTCAACACCCATTTTCTTAACACCCATTTTCTTAACACCCATTTTCTGAGCCAAGCATTAACAACAGATTTATGCTTATGCTGGCATGACTGCACATCCTCCGACAGCCCAGACATCTTGAATGCAAACATTTCTTAATGCAACTCTGAAAGTTCAACACAAAGAGCTTAGTCTGATCTTGTTCAGAATGATTTCATCTCGCACTGATGCAGAGAGTCAGCGATTGGTCAAGCAGAGGACAGGGATGATCAAAGAAACATATTATGCACGAAGCTTTCATACGACCGATAAAAAAATAATAATAAAAAAAGATTAACAAATGGCACTGCCCTTCCCTTAATCTTTGAAGATACATGAAATACAATATTTGAAGTTAATATCTATGTAGTAAAACATGCAGCCAACAATTCAAGCTCTGTTCCAAAAACATCATATACTGAGCACAATCCTTTTCTAAGGGTAGACAACTGATTTATGATGGCTAAGATACCTAAATCCCAAGGCAATATCTTTCATGGATAAAAACAATTCTAAAATGCATCTTAACAAGAGTAGTGAAATGTCAATTAAACAGTTGATAAGTTTTGGAATAGACTGTATTGCAAGCAAGAAAATCTTACAATGCAACGTCTTTAGGACATGCACATTTGTACGCTGGCAACAGACATTAAGTCTTCAACTCATAAAGTACATTCAGGACTCTTGATAACAAGAAATTAAGAGTAGATCGATGAATACAGTGAAATAAAAGGATAAGGGATAAATCAATGTGAACCATTTGAAGTATCACAGAGCTCAGGGGACAAAATGTAAAAAAAACAATATACTGTATATTCGCTTTTATTATCGATCAAATTTTGTCCAGAGATTTGCTTTTGGAAGGAAAACTCTGTTAGGAACTAAATGGGCGTGTAGTCTTATTTATACTACCTACTATTAATATCAGTCTCAGACGACAAAATTACAATTGGCCAGAACTAAATACAGGTGTAAACAGCCTCCAAAACTCTTAGTCATTCCTGTAGATTTATTTCTGATGATTACAATCATTGTTTTAGACAAAACATATTGAACACTCAGATGTGACATGTAAAACACCATTCACATAAAATACCATTATTTATAATCTGTCCAACAGTATGAAATTATGGTAAATAATAATCCCATTTAAAAACAATAAAATATAAAAAATAGGCCTTGAATCCTTGTTTGTCCCAGATCACATTATGATGATCTAGCCCCGTCTGTTCCACATTTGTCTGCAGACACATGGATAAACGTCAATGTGACATCCAATGTGCACTCAGCAATTATAACCCCCAGGAAAAAGTAGATTGATTGTTGAACTCTAGTTTAGTTCCTTCCCTAACTGTGCAACAGCAGAAATTTGACACTTTCAGGCCAGATTTATCAAAGTGGAACTGAATAATTAATCTTCTGAACAGTGCTATATAGGCAAAGATCTGCATTAAGAGCAATAGCAGCTGATCACAATGTAAAGTAAAACGTTGCAGTGTCATATTTAACATACTAACTAGTGATCAAAGTCTGAATTATAAATACATATTAGATTTTAATTGACTGCTTTAAATTAATTAAGTGGCCTTGATTAATTGAGTGTACCTGAGGCTCAACTAAGCTGAAAAATATCTGCCATGGTACAAACTAAACGGTAAAATACGAAATGCAGATAATAGACAAATCTTCTTAAGATCAATTTAAATATTAAATACGGAAATATTTTAAAGAAATAGTGATCATTTTTGATTGTTTTACAATCTTGTAAAATGTGCAGGTTCTTTGATAAATATGTTTGAAAATAGAGCACCCAGTTTACGACAGAAGGACTTAAAGTACATCACTGCTCTAGTCACTGAAATGACATGTGCAAACATCAAACACAACCTAAAGAATCTGTAAATCTGGCACTTTGTGTCCAATAACAAGCCACATGAAACACAGCCTTCGATCAGAGGAGTTTCATACCTCCCAGAACACAGCCTAATTTTTAATCTCATACCCCATTGATCAAATAAAATATAACAGCCCACAGCACTGTCTCTATGACAAACACACACAAAAAAACCCACTAATCCATTATGGAAATTCTAATATTCCAGAACAGCATTAGTATTGAAATGCCTAGTGAACAAGCTCATGTAAGGCACTGACGTGTTTGTCCTCTTATGCAAACAAAAATCGCCCCCAGCTGTTTGAAGGTTCATGTCAGCTTCATTACTTCTCTGCCCCTTGTTTAGAGCATGAAAATGTTCTCTTTAAAAAAATTGTCTAAATGGAAACAGAAATGATGCATTAACGGAAGGAGTTAAATTACAGATGTGTTTTAGAATTTGTAGGGCACTAGGATGAAGTTGAGGGTAGCCAGAAAGGATAAACGAGAGAACCATCTAACATTTCAGAAAAATGTAAAGATAAATCAATGTTCTCGCAGAATCTGGTGATATGTGGATGGAGGCTATGAAGAGGACCACTCACTATAGCAAATACAACCCAGCGAAAGAATGAAGAGAATCAGAAAACACACACTGTGCTGCTCATTTGCTGAGAAGCTTCAGAGACAGTAGCAAGTTATTAAACCTTGTTACAAGACAAGCTCTACAAAACTGAGAAGGGTCTGGCTGCAGCCATGCACTTCCACTCTCAGTGACGTCATTTGCAATCTTTTTTTTAATTTTTATTATTGAATCTCTCAACATTTTACAGAAGTAGACAAGAAAAAATAAATTAAATTAGAATGTCACTTGCATTCTCCACTACCAGCGACACGTCACTTGCAATTGCCACAAATCGTGCATGTTGCCAATGGAGATGAGACACTATGGTGGTTAAACGAGTAAAACAAATTTATTACCATAACGTACAAGATCCTACAAGTCACCTGTAGGAGAAAAGGCAAGACCTGCAAATCTGTGGCCACAGAACAGCAGAATATGAAAATAATGCACAAAGTCTCTTGTTTAGAGTTTTCCTCCCATATAAAACCATAAAAAGTTAATTTGGCTTAATGTATTAAGACGGTGGTATTTAAAGATCAAATTCGATAGATGCTTGTAAAATTTGCAAGGATCCACTTGCTTTTGTAGTGGAGAACTCTCTCAGTTTGGAAGTTCTGTTTGATGTGCAAAACTGGTTCTTGAGAATATCAAGAGCCAATATTAGAGTCAGTCAGGAGACACAAAGAGTCCAACTCCTTCTTCTGAACATTCAACAGCTTTAGAGTCCCTGAGGATGAAGGAATTTCTTCAACATGTGCACCGGAGATCATGCAAAACAGAACTGCTGTCAAAAGTGATACTGTTACAGAAACAAAGACTTACATCTTTTGAATAAATGCATTTAAATAATCAGAATAGTGCATTTGATTTATGGGTAGACTGTGAGATAGTTCTAAGGACAAATAACAAGGGACGTTTAGTTTTGTTTTGAAACTTAAGTTTACATACAAACAAATGTGAAATATCTTTAAGCTCAGGAATATGCTTATAGCGTGTGAATGTGGTCATAATTAAGCCAGCTTATGCCATATATAAGTTATTAAAATTAAATAATCTAATATGCTAGATCTAAATTTGGACCCTGTTTGGAACATTTGTACATAATCAAAAACTCCTCAACAGTTGATATACCAAGTTGGTGCAGAGTTGATGTGACACCATGATGCTCTTACATAATCTTACATTTATATATATATATATATATATATATATATATATATATATATATATATATATATATATATATATATATATATATATATATATATATATATATTGAGTTCTTGTATATAATTATTTTGCATAGTTTTAATACCTCCAGTGAAGCAAAAGCTGGTTAAAAACGAATAACTTGTGACATTTACTGCACCTAAAATATGTAGCCTAGTTTTTGAGTTTATATTGAACTGCGATTTTTATTTATTTATTAAAAACCCCGAAGTATAAGTTAACGGGGCAACATAGCTGACACATGAATTCTGCAGGGGGTGGCTCCAATTCACTTTGGCCCTAAAATGTCTGACGGCATGATAAACTTACATATTGACGGCTTACCTGACTGTAAGGGCTTTCTAGAAGCTTGAACTGAGCAGTGCAGAAAGTACGAAATCACTTGCACCGTGAGCACCCCTTGAGTGTGAATTCGCATTCAAATGCTCTGTCTCTTCCACTGTGGAAATCGATCGAAGAACGGAACGTCTGGAGACGCACACATTGAATAGCCTACGTCTTCAAATGATTTTCTGGTTGATTATTTGATCAGTGGTCAGTGTGGTCTTTCATGCCCCGCTTAGTTTCACAGTCCCAGTTATTCCATATCACAGTTGCCGCAGAATCCCCGCGCGCTGCCTCTTTACATCGTCGCGCGCTCAGAGCCGCAAGCGCGCACCCACAACGCGGCCACATAGTACCAGCTACTCGCCTCCTCTTCTAAACAGGCGGTGAATCAGGTCAGAGAGGAGGTGTCCTGTTTTTTTTTAACGTTGTCAGGAGACCTGTCTGTCTCTTCTCTCTTTGCGTACACGGCGCGTGCCTCGCATCCCTGCGCTTCACAGCAACAGCAGCATCAGCCGCGAGTCAGCTCGCGCTCCGCAGAGCCCGACAGCACTGCCTACAGTTCACACACAGACACAGCACGACACATATTATTAAATACACTCACAGAAATGATATGAATAAACACGACTGCTCGAACAGTACACTCTCTTTTATAGAACACTGTTGCAAGAAATCAAAAACACTTCTGTCACATGGCAGTAGCCCAGCATTAGGAGTCAGAAAGGCAATCTTTTTTTGGTTTGATACAAAAATAAAGTACATTAACTAATTTGATTAATTGAATGGACAAAGATAAGAAGCAGTGCTGAATTTTAGTGTGCTTTGATTATGTGTGTGTTTTTTAAGAGCTTGCCAAACTTCATTTATTCGCAACTTTGCTAAAAGTATTTAAAGACATTGTACCCCCCCCGACACACACACAGACGCTCTGGTTGGTGTGAGAGCATGTCGAGGAGACAGTGTGTTTTTAATTGTAAAGGCAAGTTTGTTTTGTTTTCACTGCCAAAGAATGAAGATCAGAAGAACCAATGGCTAAAATTCATTTTTACCACAATACCAGAGCAGTACAACAAATCCTTTTTGTTGTGTTCACAACATTTCACTGAAGACTGCTTTTCTAATCTCGGTGAGTACAAGGCTGGATTTTCAAAGCGTTTGGCCATAAAAGAGGGTTCATTTGGCCATAAAAGAAGCGCGCGGCTTGAATACACCCACACAGAAGAAAAAGCAACGAGACTGTTCAAGTTTTTTATTTTACTGTTTGCTTCGCGATGAGAGGAATAAGACATAATTCATCACCCCAAAACAGATGCTAACTCATAGTTTACCGTGGAGGTGTGTGCCGAACAACCAATCAAAACTATGTCAGTTGACCAATCAGAACACAGTATGCTACCGAAAGGTGGGGTTTAAGGAAACTGAATCTTTTGAACAGCTCCGCGTGAACCCTTTGGGGATCTCTGAGAATTGAGGTAATTTTAAAATGATATTTTGACAAAATGACAATGTTTTTTAACCTTGGATGGATTTAAACCTAATGTACAGGACTTATAAACAGTGATAGGAAGCTTAGAATTTTCATCTTACTGGCTCTTTAAAGTGATTATTAAGTTTTGATATGGATATTTTTCTTACCAAAACACTTTGATTTGCTACAGAAGGCCTTTGTTCACCATCTGGAGTCGTGTGAGACACTTTTTTTTTATAGATAGGTGCTTTTTATTTAACTTCTTTTGGGCTGATGCACTGCAACACTGAGTGCCATTAACAGCTTGAAATATCAAAGACAATTTTAAATATAACTCAGACTGGATTCGTCTGAAAGAAGAAAGTCATATAGATACATTGAGGGTGAGTAATTTATGTGCTAATTTTCTTTGAACTCTTTAATATTAGCATATACACTAATATTAGTTTCTTTCTTATTCCGAGGTCATCCAGCAGATCCAGTCTCAGGGGTCACTACAGTCACTGGGATCCAATACATATCCAGCCCAGATGGTGAATCAGCACCTAGATATGATCTAGACAGTCCTGAATGTCAGCGGAGACCAGGAAAACTAGATGAGCCCCAGAGACGGCTCCCCAGTGAAGACCTTGTCTCCTACACAGCCACCGGGACAAGACCACAGGAAACAGATGAGTCCTCTGCACAATGTGCCTTTGCCGCAGCCTAAAATTAAACTGCTGGTTTCGTCTGGCCAGAGGAGAACTAGCCCCCTAACTGAGCCTGGTTTCTCCCAAGGTTTTTTCTCCATTCTGTCACAGATGGGGTTTTTGTTCCTTGCTGCTGTCGCCTCTGGCTTGCTTAGTTGGGGACACTTAATATCCAGCGATATTGTCAACTTGATTGCACAGATACTATTTAAACTGAATTGAGCTGGATTATGTCATCACCGAATTCAATGATGAACTGCCTTTAACTTAAAATTACATATTTACTATTGTCATTTTGCATTATTGACACACTATATTCCTATTTAATACTGTAAAGTGCTTTGACACAATCTGTATTGTTTGAAAGCATTATATAAATAAAGGTGACTTGACATGACTTGACTTTAACATGTTGAGTGAAGGAAGAGAATAAATTAACATTTTCTAGGCCTATTTCCACAGCTATTTAAATACAAGACTGGATTATTTAAAGTTTTATTTAGTTTATTTATTTATTTATTGTATTTAATTATTAATTCATTTATTTAGTTGCACACTTATTTTGCGAAGTTGTTTACTGAATTATACATTTTTTAATGATTATTATCATGGGTCTGGTCCTACAGAAGCAAGAATAGTCTGTTTGTTTGTTTATATCCATGCACATTTATTTATATATTTATTAATGTATGAATATAGGGATAGTTATTTATTCATTTATTTATTAAAGGGTTGTCCTCCAAAACCAAGAACAGTCTATTTCAGACATGTCTGATTCATAATTTACATTTAGTCATTTATCAGACGCTTTTATCCAAAGTGATTTACAAATGAGGACAATGGAAGCAATCAAAATCAACAAGAGCAATGATATGCAAGTACTATAACAAGTCTCAGTTAACTTAACGCAGTACGTAGCAAGTTTTTTTATATTATATATAAAAAGAAAACAGATAGAATAAAAAAAAGAATAGAGCAAGCTAGAGGCCTTGTTTTCTTTTGTTAATTATATAATAAATAAAAAGAAAACAAATAGATAGAATACAAAAACATTAGAGAAGATAGTGGGTTTTTAAATAAACAATAAAAAGTTATTTTATATTTAATAGTTATATTTTATCATAATAAATAGAGAACTGATAATTTCACTGATAAAAGGTGATAATTTTAAAGCAGAAATGTTACAAATAAATCACATTGGTATCTGATTCTCAGATTCTTTCAAGCTATAGGCCTATATATTAAGGAATTTAAGTTGGCATGAAACTAAATGTTTGTCACATTATGAAAAATATTAATTTTTAGTGTTTACCCACCATGTGCCTTCTACTTTTATGTCACCCGATTGAGGATTCTTTAGCTCTATGATAACGATTCACATGATAACTGTTCCCCTGCCAGCTCACTGGAATGAATGAAAATGTATCCCTTCTGATCCAAGGCTGATCTCATCCTTCTGAAGACATTTCTCGCCCACAGACCCCCGACTCAAGAAGGAATACAGAGAGTTCATGCAGTACTTCATCTAAGCTCTATTTATGCCCTGCACTGAATAAAGCTTCTGTTTGGTTGATCCATTTCCATGTGGAACTTTATGTCTTATTTACTAAGTGACTTCTGGTAACCAGTTCTGAAAATGATCAGACAAGAGTCAGAAGCATGACTCTTATTTTTTTTTTTCATGAAATTACATGTAAAACTTCCTGAAATGCAAAGATCTGGAAAAATAAAAACGTTTTTTTTTTTTTTTTTTCGGTATCACTTCTGTTTTATGATGTATTACCCAATGGCTACTGAACAGATATTTCTTGTTCTAATGTGATGATTCATGCTGATTAAACATGTTTGCTGAAAGCATCTTACTGCCAGCTGCCCCTCTGTACTGCTTCAGGCCAGTTAATGCAGTACAGGATACAGTGCTGTTTTGGAGAATGAGTGATTTCTCTGGTAAAGCAAAGCACATTCTACATGACATCACAGTCTGGGTGGAAGAGAGGGAGTGGAGGACGGGTTAAAGGTTGGTGTCTTGTGTTGGGCCCCAAGTTACTGTCAGGTCTGATCAATCTCCTCCACTTTTACTGGTTATAAAAAAAGTGAACCCAACCTGGAGGCCATGGATGGGGCCTCTCTACTCTTCTTCATTTAAAACATTCTTTCTGGACAGACAGTGGCAGTTTGCTCCCTCAAACCACGCTGAATACAGTCTTATTATACAGTCTTAATGAGGAAAAAATACTGAGTGAACCGTTAAAGTGACAAATTCTGAAATATGAAAAATGAAAAGAAAAACATTGTTTTATTTGGATTTAAGGTGAAGTTATATTCCATTAAAAAAAAATTCCCCCTCATCCAAATATTTTAAAAACATAAAAAATAAAAGTATGGAAGTCATGCAGACGTCACATGAACAAACAGAATAAAAGCCCTATTATGCTGATTAAATATGCTTCAGTATCATAGAGTTTCAATGGGTTGAATTCAAATTTAAAGGGAAAACAAGGACATTTTGGACATCTTGGCGATAGCAACCAGCATTGATTACAGACAAAGTCTGTTGGGATAAATTATTAATCTTGGCACTCACAGAAAATGGCTGAAAAAAATAGGTTGTGAATTATTGAAGGCACATGAAGAATTAATTAGAAGTCAGATGAATAAATAACAAGATTTTCTTAAACTCTTGCCTTTAATTCACAAAGCCCTCGACAGAAATAGAAATATCCAGTATAGGTGATTTCTCAGGCAAGAGCAGGGAGCGGGGTGACTTAGAGTTCTGGAATGTAGAACTCATTATCGAAATTCAGCAAACCCTCATTGTTTGGCCACAGGATCAGCTTTTCTTAAGCAAATCATTCAGTGAGGGCCATGGATTTATTACACAAATCATTAAAACTCTGAATTCCTCTCTTCAGATATCACTAAACTTCCTTGGGATTAGAGACCTCTCAAGATTCCAGTTTGTGGTAAATATCAAAGCCAGTGACTTAACTGGTATAGAAGAGCGAGGGCATTATAATCACACCTTAAACTGGACACATGCCAGACAACATTTCTATTTCTTCTGAGTTCAAAAAAGCTGAGCCTTGTTCATGAACACTGGAAAACCATTCTAATAATGTCCTACATTCAATTTTGTGCAAAACAATGTACATTATACTTGGTTTGCAAACTTCTTACTCAGGTATTTGTTCTGCTTCTGTTTCTTTAATTAATAAGGTCCATTGACAGACATGTCTATATTCATCATGGTAATGTTTCAAGTTCAAGTTCCCACTGGGCACATCATTTATAAAAATGATCTTTGTGATTATTATTGACTGACTATGAGGTATTAAGGATGTCTTAAGAACTGCAGTAATTTCAGGCCATGACCCTCAAGGGCACCAGTCATTTAAAATGAGGGCTATTATGGAAGAACAAAGTACATTCGACAAATTTTCATTTTTGGGTGAACTATCCATTTAATGCACGTTTTGAAAGAATTTGGTGAACCATTTGGCACGTTGAAACATTGGCATATGCGTTGGCTTTGAAGTGGTGCTGCACAGACCGATCGGTGTATGACATCAAAGTACTATGATGTCACACACCGATCAGTCTGATGGTGATGATCTGCTTCAAGTCGAACAATCTTAATGATTCAATGAATGAATCAGCCATTCGAACAAATCAAACAAATGAATAAATGACTCGATGACTTAATCATTAATACATTTACCACCACCTACTGGCAGTTTTAATTTATTATTTATTTAATATTTTCATAGAAATAATAATAAAATTAAGAAAATAAATTATTAAAGTTATAGTTCACCCAACCAAAAATGACAATTCTGTCATCATTTACTCACATGGTTCTGGTTCAAAAGAGTAGGCGTAATACATTTTATCAAACAAAATATTTCTTGCTGAACCTACTTTTTGTAATTTCTGTTTAATGCTTTACACAACAATGACTTTAAATTATCTTTTGTGGGTAATTTCTCCAAATTTGATGTGCGATTAAATTGATTAATTAATCACTACATAATGTAATTAATTAGATTAAAAACCAGCGACCAATTTACTGCTGGGAATCATGGGAATGTTGATGAGGTCTAGTGACAGCTCATTTATTCACTGCACATAGAAATTTAAAAACATGATAAATCGACAGTAACATCACACATTTAAATCAAGGCTGAAAAATGCTAATCAATGCACTGATTTGCAAACATGCAGTCGTGTGAAATGGGTCTGACATTTTCATGTTCAGGGTTTGACTCACCAACGTCTCAGCTGCAGTTTAACTCTATTCTAAGTAAAAGCTTCATGAACATCACATAAGAAATTCCCTGTGAAGATTAAAACTTTCTCTGTCTCTTCGAAACTTCATCTGACTTAAGTTGATGAACTGAAGAGACCTGCAGCGAACCAAGTAGTTTAGAATTTGAAACCACAAATTAAAGTCTGCACTGGTTTCATAACATGTTACTACTTAGCCTGTGATATAATGTATAAAAAGCCTACAGTGGGTCCAAAAGTCTGAGACAATATTAAAATCACACTGGTGGGAAGAAAACAAGCTTTTACATAAAAGGAAATATCTGCATGACTTTTAGGTCAATGATACAATGTAACATTTGATATTTACTATGTCTATCTCCTTTGTACAGACAGTCAGATGCTTCTGCTTACATTAAAACACAAGATCATTCTCAAATCATGCTGGAGAATGTAATCATGAGGATTCACAAACACTTGTGGAGTTCATGTCCTCTTACTTTTAAAATCCTCCAAATCAGCAGATGGTCAAATGTGTGTCTTGTTTAAAGGGGGGTGAAACTAAATACATGTAATTTTGAGTGATCTCAATTCCTGTCAGCACATCTTGATATGTGGCTTCTTAAATTCCATGTATTACAAGTACATCATATTTTACTTGGTCCCTGCAAAAGATCAGATCGAGACATTTAACCTGAGGCCAATCCATTAAGAGGAACTCTCCTGGAGCTTTATATTACACATGTGTGTATAAGAGAGTTATGACCCAAGATTATCCCACATACTATAAATCATCCAAATACTACAGCTGAAAATGAAAGACAAAGGTAAAATTGAAAACATGCGACCAGGAATCAGTTGCAGTGTAGTGACAGAAATAATGTACTATAATAATCAAACTTGCAAATAGATATTATTAATATAAACTTGTGAGTTTTACAGTTTTAAAAATTATTTCCGAGATCTGCAGTGCTAAGATGAAGCAGCTCACAATGCCAGTGCTGGGAAGTGTGATTGCCTCATGGCTCATAAGGATGATGAGGTCAGTCCACTATCAGCATTGCAGACAGGAAATAAGAGCTCAAATCTCATTCAGCAAGTAATATGGGATGCCCATGCAGAGAAGCAGCAGCCAAGAGGAAAAGGACCCTCATAGGAAATTAGAATAAACTAATAAAAAAACAAGAACGTCCTTCATTATTTCTTCTCTTAGTCCTGTGTGTGTGTGTGTGTGTGTGTGTGTGTGTTTATAACAAATCATCTGACAAGGACAAGAAAAAGGATTATGTTTATGTTAGATACTTGCAGATTTGCAGATACTTTGAGAATTGTGGCATTGTGTAGATAATCAGTGAAAATGGTAGGCCCTCACACACACCAAAAAGGTTTGCATCAAAAGTACTAAAAATGAGAAGCATGTTATATGATTATGTAAAAAGCAAAATACATACAACTAACAGAAGACCTCAGAAGTGTCATATGCATTCAAATGAAGTGATTTAAGGAAACAAAGTGATGCTTTGAAAGCTTTGGAGAGCCATAGTGTTTACAGTTATCAGGGAAATACAAATAGCTTACTTTCACACCATCTTAACGCTGAAAATTTTAACAGGAGAAAAATAGCTGTTTTGGGCTGTATAAGCAGCCAAATAAACATTTAAAGATTTTATACATTGATTTGTAGGGTGCAAATCAATTCAACCTTTTAACTAATCATAAATATCTTTACACATTTAATTAATGTAACACACATTACAAATTAATGTAGATTTTGGATATTAAATGCTGATTTAAATTTTGAAAGTCATGGGTAAGACAATGACTAATTAACAATTTATTAACAATACTTTTATGTGAGACTCTATTCTCTCTAAATAACATCAGTATCACAATTTTGGAGAAAAAAAAAATCTTGGAACCCATGAAGTTAAAAAAAGCAATGCATTTGTGAATTATTTTAAAAGCATGAAACAGACAATATTAATTGCAAAAATGACCATGTTATTTTCCTCCGCCCTAGTTAATGTACACTACTTCTGTAGGCTGATTTAAATGCAATATTGATATCTGTAGATGTGTGAAATGATTGAAGTGTATACTGTATGTAGATTAAATTCAGAACAATGTTTTTCTGTCCAAATACAGCTCATGGCATAGAACAGAAGTGTTATATACAGTATTCTTAACATTACTCTCTTTGAAAGCTGATAGGCAATATGCTATAATTAAAGGGATCATATATGATGCTTTTTTAAAGATCATTATTTTGTGTATTTGCTGTAACAAGTATGTTGACATGCTTTAACCTAAAGAAAAACACATTATCTTTCAAATATTGTGTATTATTGTATGTCCTTTAAGTCTCTCTCAAACACATTGTTTTCTACAAAAGTCCCTCCCTCCGACAAGCACAGTCTGCTCTGATTGGCCAACTGACCCAGTGCATTGTGATTGGCTGAACACTGCAAGCGGCAACCTCCCATTTCTCGCGAAGCCTTAAACTGTAGTTCGTCAACTAGCTGCTTGAGGCTGGTTGCAAAAAGGAGTCAATCCCATTGACTCCTCATGTTAAAATGCACACATTTACAGCAAAAAAACAAAACAAAAAAAAAACACGTTTACAGCCTGGTTCAAAAAATTATTTTTGTCTACAGCAACTGTGAGGGGGTGAATTTTTTTCTTCTAACTCGTCCGTTTAAATTAAATTATATTAAGCCTTAAATTTCTGCATATTTAATGGCATGGCCACTTGAGTGACAGGTGGATTGCCCCTGCTGGCGATGGCCACCTCTGACAACTTTTGGCTTCAAAAATGCTCTTCAGAAACCTATGGGTGACATCACATACACTACATCCATGTTTTTATATGATTTTACCATCAGTTCAAAGCCAAAAGGGGAACAGAGTGTTGTGAAAGACATAGTGATGAAGCTTTTATGTGTTTACAGTACACAAGCCATGGATGGTTAAGACTGCTGACTCCACTGTGTGACCCTCTCTCTCTCTCTCTATCTCTCTCACACACACACACACGCTTTTGCTTTCACCTAGAATCACACAGCATCTCCCTGACATGGCTGCTTCAACATTAACTGTGATCACTAAACCCATACCTTCTTTCTTTGCATGAATAATTGGGTGGCATTACACAAATATTTCCACATTGTGAGGTAGACATGCGGGGGCGTGTTTGAACGAGCCGTTTTAGGGGTGTGTGGCAGAGTCTTAACTTTGATAAAGAATATCTCTTTGGATTTGAGACTTTAGTCTTTGCAACTTTACAGATCTTCTTCGTGTAATAAGAGCTTGTAACACTCCAAAGAGAAAGGAAAAATGTATATCACATCATATGACCTCTTTAAAATGCAAAGTAAACAGAAAGTGCTTTACTCTAGTGTACTTAAGGCTATGAGAAATAAAGGAATGCATTTATTTGCTGATTTCCTGTAACCAGGAAAGGTCAGACCTGAGGTCAGCATGATCTATTGTTGTTGCTTCCTACACATAAGACTGTGGCAAACAATAAACTCACTAACATTGTTGTGCAGAGTGGGAGAAAAAACCTACTAAAAAAATTGTTACAATTAGCTGACTAGAGGCTAAATTCAAAGATCTGCACTCAGCTAAAATCTTGTGAACAGAAGAGTCACACAAATATGCACACTTTAGGCAAGCTCTATTTTAGGAGACCAGAGTCTGGTTTAAAGTCTTGTATACACACACACACACACAACCCAACACAAATGTTCTTAGAAAATTCATCATAGTAAGCAGAGACATCATAGCACTCTTTCATCCAAAGGTCACATCTGCATGCCCGCTGCTCACCATCTCACCAACATTTCAACTGCGAACAAATGTAAATCTTTTTCTTCTTAAAATGCACTGGTGCACTGGGTTCTGCAATGCAGCAGATGTGGGGGAAAACATAAGGAAAGATAAAGCTCAAAAATACACAAAAGATCAAGCCCTTGACCTGTAATCCACCACAAGTCAAATATATTCATAATAAATGTTATAATATGTTATAATAATAAATGTTATAAACCGTAACAAGGTTTTTAAAATAGTAACTAAATGTTTTAATGGCTTCAGTTAAATATAATAACCCTGGTGAATTTTTTTCTTTTAATGCAAATTATGATTAACTCTGTTATAAAAAGAGGGTCAATTTAAAGTGGTAACATAACATCAAGCTGTAATTTATTAAAGTATTATTAAAGTCTTAATTGTGTGTGTTTTGGATGACGGCTATAAAATTATTCCCAGTAAGACAGTTTATATAGACTGTTGGTTACTGTTATTAGACACTTTCAGGAAATGCTTGTTGTAAGAGAGTTTAGATTAGTCTGTCAGAAAGAGTGAAGAAAGAGAAGAAAACATCTCCTCAACTAATGGATCTGAGAAGGACACTGGCACCAGACGGTGAGGTAAGACTAAAGGTGACTGAGTGAGTGTGTATTTTCAGCCTCGCTTCACTTCTCTCTGTGTCCTTTGAGCTGCTCTGATTCATCCTTATCATGGTTTTCAGACTCACAGCTTCATTACACAAACACATTTCTCCCCCTTCAGCAAACTCTAAGACAGGCATAAACACATACAGATTGGCAGACTGCGTACACTCAGCTGTTAATGCTAACACAGCTGCCCCTTCATTGCCTGATGGGAATACACAGTAGCAAGAGTATCGTTTATTTCAACATTCATTCATTCATTTTATCACTTGCTTGTGGTTTTATGTAACTGGTCATAGCTATTGCTGTCTTTCTTGATTAGCATCACAGAGGAAGTATTTATTGCTCAGAGGCTGCTGTTTCATAACTCAAGAGACCTCAGTTATGCTTCAGTTGAGTATCAACTTCATCTCATTTTCCACTAATTGATCTGGAAAAATTAAAATACAAACAAATGAGCGAATCCTTGAGCTGCTATAGTAGAATACAGGGGTATCGTGGATAACACTGTAAAAAGACTGTAAAAACTGTACAAAAATTCCTGTTAATTGGTTAACTGTAACTTACCATGTGAATAATTCTAAATGGTTGAACAATAAATGTAATATTATTGTAAAACACTGGCAAAATTATTATTATTATTATTTTCAAATGAAGAGTAGAAGGAATTTGATGAGAAGTGTGAAATATCTCTTGAAAGATCCAACTTTGATTGCAGACTTCAGTATCTTGGCAAATATAAAGCAAGTGAATAGTTTTCCCACTGTTAAATTACCTTATGAGTCTGTGAATTTGGGGACTATCCATTTGTCCAACCAGTTGAAGTAAAAAATAATGTTTGTTTTTTCATGTCAGATAACTGCTGGTGTGTTCATATTTGCTACTGTTCATTGAATTTTAACTTGGTGAAATCCAGTAATTTCATTAGAAATCCACGTGATCGGGAAGTTTGCGTGAAGTTGCAGATTACACACCAGGTTCAGTTGGTCACATGAATTTGCAGTGTTGACCAACAGAATACTGCTTGCTTTAAATGAGATTTGTGTCAACTCTGATTTATCAATAAACTACTGAAAATAGACCTTTTTTTGCCTGTGATGTTTTGCTAATGTTACCACAAAAGATAAAAGGTTGAGATTCTTGAACGAAAACTGGACAACTGTGGTTGCTCTTTCAATGCAAGCCAATATTTACTATTATGTAAAGTCAATGCAAAGGCTCACATGCCTGTTTTCCATCTGAACCACATATGTATGTGTGTGTGGAGGGTAAAAAGAGGGACATGTGTCTTCATTTCCCTTTATGCCTGATTTCCTTTTTCACTTGAAGTGAACCCTCCCCTGCAGTGACTCTGAGTGTGCTATAGCACACCTGCGCTCCTCCATGGCAGGGAAGATAAAGAGAAGGCAGATTTGGCTGGGCTTCATTTGCAAAGGTATCCCACAGGTCAGCCAGAGGTGACCGAAAGGTCAGCTAAGCCCTAGGGCATCTCTGCAAAGACCTGCGCTTCTCTTATCCGGCCCTGTCAGGTCACAAAGATATCAATTACCAATGCCCCAGGTCCTCTCAGTTATACAGACACATTCACATATTGGAGTCTTTCCAGTCCTTAAAAAGCTAACAAACACATCTTCTCTGTTGCAGACACACATGTCCCTGTCCTCTTCCTGCACACACTGTGCTATTTCAGGGGCGCTAACAGCAGTGTAGCACATCTCTCCCACAGAGGCACTGCTCTGTCACAGGCTGTAGTGTATTGATCTGCTGCTGGCAATAAATGAGCCGCTGTGGTGGCATCCAGCCTCCGTTTGCATTGAGTGAGGGTATTGATCTGCCATCTGAACCCTAGTCTCAACTGACTTCCGCTTTTCAGTTTCAAAGTGCACAGACACAGGAAACGCAATTGATCTAGAGGAAGAGGTCACCAGAAGTCATTTTTAACTTACACAACCCCCATCAAGCTTTGCAATGTGACAAAATAAATGCACATTTAAATATATGTTTAAATCTATTTACTTTTACTTATACATAAGAATGGGATATTTCTATTATATTTAAAAATTATTTATGTATACAAGCTAAATATATAGTTTTGTAATGCATTTATAAAAAATGAAATTATAATAATTATTTTAAACAATAAATGACGATATTGTATAAATAATATTATATAAAGTTACTTCCTATGAATGCCGTGTTTGTGACAAATGAATACTTTTGACATCAGTAGTTAATTGTGCTGCGATGACATCTTGTGGTAAACGGCAGTATGACACGTCATTACACGGAACTGAAACTGACAACAAAGACTTTTATTTTGGTGAGAGCACTTGCATAAAAAACTGCCAGTCATGACATAAAAGCGACAATTTTAAATATACAAAAATGTTTCACCTTAGACAGTTTATAATGACAAACAACAACAACAACAACAGTTTGAATGATTATCCTTTTGTGGTTTCATTAACAACAAAACATACACAAAATAAGCATTCATTCTGATATGTAGATGTAAAAAAATACAATTTAATAATCAGTCCTCGAGTTGCACTTAAAACAAAAGTATTTTCTTTGTAAATATGCATTTTTAATATAAAGGCCACTTTTTTTTGGTGGGGTGGGGATGGGGGGAGGGGCAGAAAATAGTACATTATTATGAGTTCAAAATGAAGCATTATACCCCATCTGAACATGGATTATAGCAGAATTTCTATATCAGAATGCATAAGCCTTATGGATGACATCAGAAAGTGCTTACTAATAAGATCATCCATTTTTACTTGCATCCTTTATCCTTTTCCTCTTTTTTCTGTAAAGTTGGGCTAAGTGTTTTAAAATATGGTGCAACAGTTCAAGTTACAAAGTAGAGAGCAAAAGCTGAGTCATCATAAGCAGCTGAATATGTAGAGTTCAATTCATATAACCTTGGTTCACTTTGAACACAAAAGGCATCTGAGAGCAGCACTCTGTATTTCTTTTTTTAGAATCTATAGAATCTGAATGAGTTAAAGCCCATGAGAGTGAATGCTGTTGCACCCACAATAAATTGATGTTGACATTTGAGTTTCATGAAAACAGGCATTTGTAAGTGCATTGGCATCCATTTTTGAACTGTTTAAAATTCAAAGGTTCGTCAGTCATTCAGCTCAGTGTGTGAAAAGATATATTCCATCAAATTTCAAGCTCAGTGAATAATTATTTTAAAGTTTAAATAACGGAGAAAACCAAAATCTTGTAATTTCTCTCTCATTAAATCATCATATATTTTACATTTTTCTTTTCCTGAAGAAAAATATGAATAAATTCTCTTAATCTTTTTACATAAAAAAACAACATCTGTCAGACAATCAAATAAATACATGTAATACAGTTATTCAATTAGGCAATAAAAAACAGATTTTCATCAGTATTAATGCAAAATTGTAATTCTGGGACCTTTTTGGTGTTTGTTCTTTTCAGCATTAATCTCAAATGCAATAAATAGAATATGAACACTAATAAAACATAAAATGATAGTTTTTACAGTTTAAGCAAAGCTACTTTGTACTTCTAATGAGTAAACATACCAAAAACAATAATACCACAAACAATAGCGTCTAAGCAACCGTGAACAGCGCTATGGACTCAGCAGATGGCTTCTCTGAAACAGACTCCAGATCTACAGTTGGTGTTATGGACTTTTTCAACCTCTGCGTCAGAGACAGAGAGAGGCACTGGGTTCATTTTGGCATGAAGAAACAAAACAAATATTGATATAGTGAATGTCTGTGCACTGTACATACCTGTAGCAGAGACCCTTCTGTGGTCCAAAGCTCATGTAGAGCCCCAAGTGGAATCCAGATGATGGAGAAGAGAGAGATGAACCAGCCCACCACCTCTGCCCAGAACGGGTATTTGTAAGACTTACCGTATCGAGCTGGAGTATACTGAAAAATACTGGAGATCAGAATACCCTGCAGAGAGAGCCAGGAAAGAGGACATTATTATGAGTTCAAAACAAAGCATTATATGCACTTGAACAGACACAAACCAGGCTTAACTCTGTCGGTTACTATAAATAAATGTATTTTCAATGTTAAGAATGTCCTCAAATTGTAAAAAAAAAAAAAAAAAAAGTGGATTTAAGGTAATGCAATGGCATTTAGGATTCCCAGATCCCATGTATAAGGATGTGTGAACAATACAATCTGACAAAAAAAAAAATTAGTTTTGTCATTGATTTAATTTCAGTTTACTGCTACTAAATGCAAAATTTGTCTTATTGGGGAAGAAGTGACTATTGTAAAATCATCTGAGCTTTGAAGCCATTCCGGAACACACATCTATATAGTTGTCAATGTTGTGAGATATAGAGGATCCCAAAATTGTTGATTTCTTTTCCTCACCAGCACAAGCATGGGTGACAGGAACTGCCAACAAACACGGAAGAAGAGGTTTGGTTTCTTTCCCAGCATATTCTCCACCATTATACTGAGCCGTCTCACTCCTGTGTATGTGCGAGGGAAAGCAAGTTGTGGAAAAAAGCAAGAAAGAGGTGAGATAAAAGCACAAACTGTCATATCTAAATAGAAGCAGTGGTACAATGGCTACATCTGGTCTGAGTTTCTATGATCAGATTGAAGGAAGTGAAATTCACCAAATATGAGAGTGATGGCGAGCACCTCGAAGAAGGCCAGAAACATTAGAGACACCACAGCTGTGTAGTGATCCATCAGCTGAAACACATATATCCCACCCTGCACACATCAAAATGAGGGTTAGGTTTGCGTGTCCGTATTTAAAACTATATACATACATACACACACAGACACTCATTTATTCATTTTTATTTTCTTCTAAAAACTAAAATTATGTGTAAACAGTTCCAGGTCCAGTCGTGAATCCAACTGATCCAAGTATAACAAAATCTCAACTGTAAGAGCACAATACTTGTTAATGAAGTGAATCTAGATCATATTTACCCTAGTAATATGAGGAATCCCCAGCAGAAACCCAAAGCTGCACACTGCCAGAACGATCAGCTCCTTTCTCTTAAAAACGGGCAATATTTTCTTGCCAAATCCGTCCATGATGAACGTCACAGCCACCTCCACCATGGCAAACTGCACAGTGTACATGTACACATATAATTGTTCAGATGAAAGAAAATAAAACAAAGAAATTTGCCATCTGTGGCCTACCAAACCAGGGCAGCATTAGGTTTATACATTGCACAGAAGACAACTCTAGAACGCACTGGGACAAAAATTATTCAATATGAAAGCAAAGAACTGTCAATTATTCATATTTACATATACAGTTTAAGATGTTGAAAAGCAGTGAGATCCACCGCAAAGATTAAAGGTGTCTGTTAAGCACTTGTTGACAAAACAAGAGCATATCATGTGTGAATGGCTTTTTAAATAGTAGCTGTCTGCTTTTTCTAGGAATTTGACAGAAAGAAAGCTTTCTCTGGATTAAAATTATGTTTTGAAGCCTATTTTACCTGACTGTCCAGTCCCAGGCACAGTAACATGATGAAAAACAGAGGAGCCCAGAGCTGAGAGATTGGCATAGTGGAGAAAACTTCAGGATACACCACAAACACCAGACCAGGCCCTGCAAGAAAACACACACACACACAACATCACTCTCACTGACATAGAGAAAGATGACACCAGCACTTGTGCGAACATGAACAACTACCGTATTTTCCGGACCATAAGTCACACTTTTTTTCATAGTTTGGCTGGTCCTGCGACTTAAAGTAAGGTGCGACTTATTTTTTTTAAATTAAATTTGGCATGAACCTAGAGAAATGATCCAAGAGAAAACATTACCGTCTACAGCCGCGAGAGGGCGCTCTATGCTGCTCCGTGCTCCTGTAGTCTACACTGAAAACAAAGAGCGCCCTCTCGCGGATGTAGACGGTAATGTTTTCTCTTGGTTCTAAATAAATGCGACTTATAGTCCAGTGCGACTTATATATGTTTTTTTGCTCGTCTGATGCGACTTCTACTCAGGTGCGACTTATAATCCGAAAATACGGTAATTACAGAGGTCTTGGAAACGAGTAGAACCATATTTTTCACTCTCTTAGAGAACCTAACAGTTTTCAGATCCCGGTAAGACATTAGTACTTAGAGATAATAAGAGAAAAGAGATTACCACATTTTAGTATGTTTAAATCATTATGTTTTGTAATTTCCCCCCCAAATCATTACAGAAATTGCTAAAAAAAAAAAAAAGTGCAGACGATAGATTCCTATAGTACTCAAACCCCAAAATAAGACAGGAAGGGAAGGAAAGAAGCTAGAGAAACCAGAGAAATTTTTTTTTCTAATTGCATTTCTCAGAGGAAAACATCTTCATCATTTTTCTTAAGTATAACATTATCCAACAGCAGATGAGGTCTTAATGGGTTAAACTTGTGGAAACTGATGGACTTGAATGATTTTAATAAACTGTGCTGTAATATAAACACAAAAATATTATAATATTGTAAACTGCTGTGAAGTATTCTTGAGGGCAGCTCAACTCAATGACATGCTTTTAACATGTTTTAAAACTGTACTACTTTGTCTACCTTCATTTGATTCTTCACGATTCTTTTTCTTCCATGAATAGACCCTTTTATTCTTTTTCTTTGGCATAATCCTCCCCACCCTTCACCTCCTCTCACACTTATCCTCTCTCTGGCAGTAAAGAAGGAGAACATTTCATTTATTATCCTGCTTCATCTCAACTTCTGAAGCTGGAATTTTCCCACTGCATTCTCATTTCATTAGCTTGCATTGACACAGACATTCTTAGGCAAGAAAGTAGTGCATATTTATGTCAATGCCCATATTAATGGTTTACGGCAGTATTTACATTGCCAGTGTCCTGTTCTGTGTAAATTAATTAGGATTTGGATGATTGTAATCACCCTCCTCATGTACAGTGCATTAGATCTCCAATGATCACAAGAACACAATGGCAAAGACCACATCAAAAAGATAACAGAGATCCTTTGTGATCCTTAAAACTAAATTGTGATTCTTTGCTGTACAGAGACACGGCAATAAAACCAAGACAGTAAAATTGGTTCAACCAGACCAAGCGATTAAGTTAATTTCCTGCATGTGAAAAAACCTTGAAACACACAAGGACAGGGGAGGACTAGATTCACAGCTGCAGGAACTGTTATTACAAAGAAAAGGAAAACAAACCTACCATCAGTGGCAATGTCATCTACAGGGAGGTTGTGAATGTGGGCCATGTACCCAATGGCAGAGAAAATGACAAACCCAGCCACGATACTAGTGGCTGAATTAGCCAGACAGACGATAAATGTGTCCCTGTAAAATAAAAGGTGATGAGGAGAAAGAATCAGGTTTTCATGGATGATAAAAGAGTGCCTTGTAATGACTGGACTTTAATTGTTTTTATAAGACTGTTTACTGCTCAAAAGTATGTGGAAAGATGCTATGCGCAATGGAAAGTAAATCTCCCTCCAAAGGTACCATTCCTTATTGGCTCACTCAAATCCTGAGGGTGTGACATCCTCACTTTAAAGATCACTGAAAACAAGATCAGGGCAGTTTTTAGATTCTGAGAAGATGAGGACACTGAACTAGAAGTCTAAGGATCCCTAAGTTTGTGCCAGGCTGCGGTCTTGTCTCTCCATTCACCAAAGATCCTCAGACTTCAGCTGGTTCGCTCTCATAAAGACAAAATCAGCCAAGATCAACTGGAGCCTCAACAAACGGCATCAGGACACTTTTATTTAACTAGACAAGACACGAAAGAATCAAACTTAGGCTCATCGTTCGATCCATTAAGTATCCCCACCCCTTTTAAAGAAGAAATGAACTTAGAAATAGTTTGTGGTTTGCTCATGGCTGTTGATCTTCTGAATCTCAAACAATACTATAATTCTTTGCATTCCTTGCATTCATGTACTCTGATTAAGTTCTCCCTCCATTGCTAATGTGTATGCATTAATAAGTGTTTAGTGTTTAGTTAATAAAGTCTGGTTTCACACTCAAGGTTGTTTGTTAGTTTGCTCATAACTGGAGTCCCTAATTATGTAGTATTGTACAAAAAAGCCATTATTTCCCATTTTAATTAAATAAGCTTTTAAAATGTAAAATCAGTACCTGGGACAAAACCAACCAATACCCCTAACAACTATATTTAAAACCCCTTCACTGCAATATTTCTTACCTGAGGATGTTGTTGTTGAACTTGTTGTAACTGGCCATGGATATCATAGAACCAAAGGAAATGCCAATAGAGTTGAAGATCTGAGCAGCAGCATTGACCCACACCTACAACATAAGATCAGTAAAGTCAACCAAGCACAAGGTTTTATTTTTGCCCTTTGTTTATATATTGCTAACATAAACCTATCTAAAGTTTTGAGTTTTATTAACAGGAATCATATGTCATGTTTGCTTTATTATATTGAGTTACTAGAATTCTCAACTGATCTGAATATTTAATAGTAATTTAATTCTGCAGTTAACATTTTTATGAAAACATTTGTATTTGTATTTTTTTGTACATTTGTAGAAGCATTTATACAAGCAACATCAATAGAAACAGGGGTAAAGTGTGTCACGAGGATTCAGTGCCCTATTATTTACATGAATCATAGATGTTTTCAAAGATTTTCTGGTGTTAAAGTTATTATTTCAAACCTCCTCCGGACCTGCTGAGAAGTGCTAATTACATGTCAAATGGTAAACCACCACAGATCCCACAGTAATCTTGTTGTTTGTCCAGCGGTACTACAGTAATGATGTGGTAGCATGTAAAAAGCTTCTAGCTTGTTTTTAACACTATGTGACTTCATGTATGTTCATTCACATATAATCTCACCTGGACTTCCAAGAGTTTACTCCAGTTCGGCATGAGGAAGAAGAGGATACCATCTTTTGCTCCAGGCAATTGAACATTATTAATCAGCAATGCAAACAGTATGAAATAAGGGAATGTGGCAGTAAAGTACACAACCTATGGACAGAGTCAATAGAGGAATTTTATATTTATGATAAGGCAAAACTAAATATATATATATATATATATATATAGTTATATGATATGCTATTGTTTCCCATACTAAAGGCTTTATTTAGATTATTCAAATGCATTGAATCAGTTAAGAAATGATGTGAGTTCTGAGCTCAGACCTTTCCAGTGGATTTGACCCCTTTAAAGATACAGAAATAAACAATGGCCCAGGCCAGAACTAGAAGACCAAAGAGTTCCCAACGAATCCCTCCAGCATGCTCAATCCCTGCGGTCATTTCTAGCACCTTATGACTGAAAAACAAAACATTGAAACATAATTTTGCAAAGCACAGTCACACAACAGAGCAAATCTCAGGACTCTAACATCACACTCACTGACTTAATGATTAAATTAACATACTTTCAAAATATATATTGTTAAAGACTCAAAGGTTCATTGATGTCCATAATTTCATTTGAAATCCACAAATCCTACACACATTAAAGGGACAATAAGTAACTTTTTAGGTATTTTATTATCTAAAATCAATATTTTTATTCATAAATATGCCCTCAATGGTGTACAAATACCTATGCAAATGTTTAAACTAATCCTCGTAAATGAAGAATTTATTATCTTTATATACATGGGACAGGTAGGTCGACGGAGGCTTCCATGTAGTTCCCCCATCTTGCAAAACTATAATAGCAGAGAGGGACAAAAAGTACTAAGCCAACGCGTTTCCACAGCGCGTTTTCGGTCAGAGCCAGAAACGCAGGTGCAGATCAGTGAGAGGCGCTTGAAACTGCACCGGCAAGTTTAAAAGTCTGGATTGCATTCTTATTATGGACCATACATATGCCGCGCCACAGGAGAAGAAAACATAGTCGCAAAAACAGTAAAAAATAGAACGTAAAAGGAAACGTGACCGTAGATTACAGAAAACAAGAGTTAATGTCGGGGAAGCTTTTTCTAGGTGGAAAGAGCTAATGCTTGATAAAGATGTCAAAAGAGACGCTGAAGTGGCCAGTTTTCTTCTCGACAGGTAAGTCAGTGTTACAATCTATACTACAATTTTTTTTTTATATCTAACAATGCACATAATTCAGAAAATATAACGAATAAAGAAGACATAACTACTAATTACAATATTTCATGTTTTCCACAGTCAGTAATTCATACTGTAACATTCGTTTGTTAGTTGTCATGTTGCAGTTTGTTTGAAATAACACACCTGTTCACCTGAAGGAAAACTCGACGAAGTGCTATTAGAAGACATCCCGTCAAAGCTTTTTGGTACATATCGCCTACCGTAGATGCAACGCGCATTTGAAATAGCGAGGCGCTGGAGAGCAAAATTAGTTTGAATGCAAAATACAATTTCACCACTAGATGGGAGTAATTCCTACTTAGTGCCCCTTTAAGAAAGTACTCCAAATGTTCCATTTACATTGAATATGAAAAGTCAACAATAGAGAGTGAAACACAACTATAATCGATCTCTGACAGAAAATAAAGTATTCTCATCAAATATGGAATAAACGTTGAAGACAGTAAACAAATTAAATCTGTTACTCACTCAAAGAACTGTTGACTGGCGGATTTCAGATGTGTGGCATTGCCAGGAAAACCGGTGGAACAGTTGCCAACTTCATTCCATGTGTTGTTGCAGGATTGCCACGGCAATGAGGGGCTGAAGGAGTGAAGCAGGTAGTAGAGAGCCCAGGTCATGAGCACATTGTAGTAGGTGCAGAGCACGTAAGAAATCACCACTGTGGCAAGACCCACACCTGAGGACAGACAAAGAAAGAGTGAGACACCAAAAGATGCCACCGTATTCTGCCACCTTGTCCAAGTCTTTCACTGCTGAACAGACTCACATTGGAACAGCACCTAGGGCTCTTCAGAGGCTCTGAAATGTTTAGCTTTTGTTTTAGAAGAAAAATAATAAAACCCTTGACCTCCAGAAGTACAGTAATATACAAGTTCCAAAAGAACAAAGCAGAACTTTAAGACAGATGTTTTTGGTCAAGTTATATTAAGAGGGCTCTATCTGAAAACATTTCCAAATGTATGCTAAAAAAAAACAAAAAAAAAACATGATTCGTCCGATCTCCTTTTTATTGAATATTTTTGGTGGTTGGCCAAAACAACCATGGATAATGCAAGAGGTTCTAGGAGATATGTATCAGAAAATAGTTTATTATTATTATTTAGGATTGAATGAAAAAATCCAGTACGGCTGTTCAGTGTTATGCTAAACATTAGATTTCAAATTTCAAAGATACACAAGACTTCATTTCAAAAGATCTCAGGCAATGAAGAGCTAAATATTTCTTGTATACTTGTTACCTGTAATAAATAAATAAATAAATAAATAAATATATATATATATATATATGTTGTATTTAGTACTGACCTGAATACAATATTTCACATAAAGATGTTTACATTATGTCCACAAGAGAAAATCATAGTTGAATGTCTAAAAAAAAAGTGTTTACATATTTGCCTTTGGCTAGTTTTCACAAAGTGACAAATACAACAAAATATCATTGTGCTTATTTGAGTGCGCTGGCTTTAACCTCAAACAAAAGCTGAATACAGTAGTAGTAGCTAAATAGTAGTTCTGCTTCTCAGTGATTTCAAGTATTAATTACATCCTGAGAAATAAACAGGAATATTAGCAATCCACAGAATATGCCTTCTTCACAAAAGGATTCAATGGTCAGTGTTAAAGGGGTCATATGAGGAGATTTCAATTTTTCATTTCTCTTTGGAATGTTACAAGCTCTTAGTGCTTGAAGAAGACATGTAAAGTTGCAAAGACTTAAGTCTCAAATCCAAAGAGATATTTTTTATCAAAGTTAAGACTCTTATTAATGGTCTTTACATTTATTTTGAAAGAAGCTAGCGATTATGGAAAGAGGCAGTACAGTACATTTCTGACGAGTGCTTGCAGTGTTCGGCCAATTACAATGCACTGGGCCAGTTGGCCAATCAGAGCAGAATATATAGGGACTTTTTGGAAACGACATGTTTGAGAGAAACGGGGCATAGAGGACCCACAATAAATGTACAGTAATACACTTTGACATATTGACATTCTAATATAATCACAACGGCATTGCTTCCAGTGATTTTAATGTATTACTGCAATACAGTAATCAGGGTTGAAAATGAAATCTCACAGAAGATGAGAACATCAAGATGATGTTTACAAATAAACAGCCACATAGAATGAAACAAATAAACATCTCAAAGACAGTTTAAAGAAAGTAAATGCATTCTTAGTAATCTATTTATGATTTACTTGCCAAATATAGATAGGGGTGTGATGCCAGTATAATCATTCAGTGTGACCTACAGTAGTTACCTTGTAACCCAAATCAACTTGGTTGGAGGATAAAAGTGCAAAGATCACCGATTAGATTTTTTTATTTTTATTTTTTCATATTTTGATGCCCGCTTTAAATCCATGGATTAACTATCATCACTCTGGCATCACTCTGTGGATCTTGGCATTATTTTGTGTCCCTTTCCCACCGTCTAAATGGAATGTCCATTAGTTGTTTCAGGCCTGAATAGTAGAAAGCTCTAAAAACAGGAATGTTGTTGTTGGCACGTTCCGTGGTGCCCTCTAAGGTCACCCAGATTCCCTCAGTGCCTTTTGGTCTCCTGAACTTAAGCCTTACGAGTCCACAGCTTCAGCGAATCTATAGACCAGAGGCATTATGGGATCATTGGATGCTCTACTGGAAATCCAGAATCAAAAGTCAATCCAAACGGTTTGTTTTTTGCATGACCATGGTAGCCATCCACTGCACATAACCTTATTGTAAACTTTGTGTTGCTCTGAATTTTATTTCATAACCAGATCTGTTAAAGTTATTAAGAATGTTATTTGTATGCATTATTAATTGAGAACAAGTTTGAACCTAAAATGGCATCACATATCTTTAAAAGAGAAAACACTACTTTGCATGTTAATATTTATTATATTATTTCACATCTACAGATTTTTTCTTCAGATCAGCCACAGTAGTTATACAACTCCACTTTAAATTGTGTGAACAGACAGTAAGGCTGGATTTGCAGACAAAACCCAGATCTGCATTAAAGGATATTCAGTTGCATTAATTAAAAATATAAGTAAGAATTCTGTTTCTGTGACAAATACAATAACCAGCTGGTATTAGCAGGGAGAACGACTTTAGAGCTGACTGTCACACAGGTTTACCAAGACAGTTAGAAAGAGACTTTTCTGAGAAAAGCCCAACTTTTGTATTTTTCTTCTGTTTGCTTTTGCAGAAAAGAACCCACAGAATTAATCTTCTGTTAAACCACATGCAATTCCACCACAAGTTCAACATTCTGAGAATCACATTAATGTTGCATGATTAAACAACTGTATGCTTTTTCATTGTTAAGTCCACAAATACGTAATTCTAACATCTTACTCCATTCTAGGCTTGTACTGAGCTGAATGGTGCCATTTTGACCTGACCATGGTCATGCAAGTCATGCAACCCTGAAGTCAACACCTGGTGAAAGACTAACCCATTAGGAAATGATTACCCTGGAGACAGAAAAGTTACTTAGGTGTGAGGTTACTTTACGAAGCATACCAAGATAGATAACACAGAAGAAAAAGGATAAGCTTTTTTACAAAGGAGAGCCACTGAATAGCCCATTACTCACTTTTTTTTTTTTTTTTTTTAAGAATGTGACATAAGTGGACATTTCAATCAAAAGAATATACAGAAAGAACTACCTGCTTCAGTCCCTCTGCTACCAAGGAGCAATAATCGGCTGAAATGAGCCCTATATCAACGGACGGACCCAAAAGATTTGACCGGGTAGACTATCTCTGTCTTTGAGGAAAGAAGTCCTGGTTAGCAGGTGAAAGAATGACAATTAAAAAAAAAATGAAGAAACCCAAATGACGAATAGTGTTGGCTGAACTTCTTAAAGTTGACACGCACTTTGGTTATAAATAGGTTACCCTCAATTTCCATTAAAATGACTAATTTCCACAAAAATCACTTTATTTTTATTTAAGTCATTTTATTTTTATATTTTAATCACATCACAATAAATCTATAATCAAATAAATAAACTAAAATGTATTTATGAAAAGGATTGATTTAACTCAACAAAAAAAAAATTGTTCTTCCAGATTAGGTTCAGTAATAACCGTTTTTCTCTTAAAAGTGATCAGGATTGTAGAGGAAATGTTGTTGTTTGCACATGAACAATGCATGTTTTTATAAACACAGGAATTCAAATATGATTAAGCTGATTAGGTACAGAAAACTGAGTAGTAATAAGATCAGCCATCACTAGATCATCAGAGATCAAGTGTAATATAGTTGCGGTCTACACATTTTACAGGGAAAATCCAACGTAAAGGGGAGAAGACAAGCTCTGCTGTCAAAATGCATGCCATGTCAAAGCAAAGAGACGAGATCATTCATAGTCCAGCAAAATGATAATGCAGTTAAAAAGAGTTGTAATGCTTAAAATATGTTACTGTAACATTGTTCAGTAACCATGTACTGTATGCAAAGAACCAAAATTCCATGATATATGATGAGCATTCACTTTTGTTGACACAGTAAACAACAGAAAAACAAAGCAGGACATAAATAATCACTAATAAGAAAAAACCAAGGTACATAGCAGGCAAAGCCATCCAGAGGTTTTACAGGGAATATATAAAAATGTATCTTTAAATGTCAAATTATCATTGAACAGGTTTAAACAGTGTTGAACAGGAGGCTATTTGTGTGATTGAAATATTGGAATGTGCACACAACATAAAAAATAAAAATAAAATAAAAACTGCCCATTTTTTGGACTATGTTTAGATGGTAGATTTAAACACTGGAGATGTGAGGGATTGGGGAACACGGACCACTCACCTTTGAAAAGGGGACATATTTTAGCCAGAGCGTGGACCGGCCCCAGACGGGTGTACTGCCCAACAGTGAACTCCATGAACAGCAGTGGGATACCACAGAGAAACAACATGATCATGTAGGGAATCAAGAAAGCACCTGGAACATGTGGACAGATGATAATGACAGATTAAATGACTAAATATTCTTTAAATAAAACTGACACCATTATTTAAAAAAAGAAATAGTTTTGCTTCAAGGGACACAAATGCACTGTATTTTTGTCTTCTGAAATTTGACAAGGATACATCAAAAGAGCAGTCAAATAGTCTTGTAATCTCATTTTCTAATCTACAATTTGTTTTGAATGGGAGTCATTCTGTGAGGTTAAAACTATTATCTTGCAAGTCATATTAATGCAAATTTATCATGAAAGGAGGAAGCGTCTTTCACAAGAGCAAGATGATTTATTCACATGCTCTAGATAGATAAAAGTTATTGCCACAAATCTGTTCTTTCTGACTTCGAAACTTTTTTTAAGAAAAAAAATAAATAAATCAAGAATCATTGGGTTAGTGAATGGTTTCACTTTCTATTAAAAACAGGTGGAAAAAGCTAACCTTTGTCTGGACAATATGCATTTATATTAAGCAAACAAAAACTATATGGAGAAATATAAACATGAAGCAGTGGGAAGCAGGATTATCTGCTGTGAACTTTGTGACAATTGTCCTATGGAACATGTTTATCCTAAATATCACAGATCACTGCTTACAGAAATTAAGTTTTATTCACTATTACTCTTGGGACAGTATATATTGCACCTCTTCAGACTTTATTATTATTTTTTTTTAATCATACTGACACGTATTTGGTACACATTTAAAAAAAAATAATAATTATATACAATTGAAAATATTGCATATGGCATTTTTAATGTTGATAAATATTCTGGGAACCAACAACCCCTTATGTTCTAACTCATATGATTTAAGTCAATAATTAACAATGGAAAAACGGTCAAACGAACATCATAAAAAACAGAAACAAAGGCTAGCGTGAGAGAACAAGAGACATATCCAATTGCACATCCAACTCCTGGAGTTTCTATTGTTACATCTTACAGTTACACAACTGCTGCAACCTTAGCTTCAAATAAATTACAGAAATAGAAATAAAATAAAAATAAAATGATGGTGATAAAAATACAGTTTGAAAATGTAGGTCATGAAAATAATTTATAAAATTTTCTATAAATATATATATTTTTTTTTACAGTCTAAAAAGTTGGTAAGTCTTTAAGTAAAAATGATTAAGACTTACGTTACAACATGCATGCAATCATGATAAAAATCAAAACCAAATATCAACAAACATCAAGAAAAGTGCCTTTTCATAAAAAGTCCAGTGTTTTGTGCCAAACTTAAATAATAATAATAATGATCTTGACTTGAATGGCCAGTATAAAGGGAACTCTTGGGGTCATGGTTTGTAGTTCTTATGTCACATGATAACAAAATGGCTTCTTGTATTTTAGTTGGCCACACCACACTGACTTATTGGCAATAAGATGAATACAAGCACACAGAGCAGAACAGAGAGAGGAGCAGGAGTGTCGTCACGTCACTCACCTCCCCCGCTCCTGTAGCACAGGTACGGAAAGCGCCACACGTTTCCCAGCCCCACAGCATAACCGATGGTGGCGAGCACGAACTCCAGGCGCCGACCCCACATTTCTCTTGTCTCCGTCTCCTGGGGTTCAGCTTTTGGCAGCCTCGTGGCTTCAGCACTGCCGGGTGTCATCTTGTCGATCTCTACCTCCTCTTTTTCCTCTTCAGACGGCTGTAGTGTAAACTTACTGGATGTGCTCACGGTTTTGTTATCAGCTCCGACTCCCATCATTACAAACGTTTCATACACACATACAATCAGTTTTTAAAATAGCGGACAGTTTTTTTTTTTACGAATCAGATTTAGACTGTTCCAATTTGCTGCCTAACCCAGCGTCACTATCACCGCTTTATTAAAAGAGGTGAATGGTGCCGAGTATATTAAATAAATCTGTCCTCATAAAACAACAACGCGCTACCGCATTGTCTTTAACGGTTCTTAACACAGAATAGTCACATATATAAGTCGTTGGTTATATATCTCAGTTACACAATTTTTAAGACCAGCCCCCTATAGTTTCCAATGTTGTCAAGACGATAGTGACCTCCTTCGGCTCCGCCCTTTTAGTGTCGTAGTTGTCCGCTGTAAAAGTCCGCTACTTCTGTCTAGGCGCGTTCGACTTGAAACAGTGCTGCACAGAATGATCACTGTATGACAAAAAGGTAGCTACAGCGCGAGCGATAAGAGAGCACACGGATCCAATGCATTCGAATCGCTCTCGCGATACTTTGATGTCATATAGTGATCATTCTGTTCAGAGCTGCTTCTAGTCTAACCCGCCTACTGTCTGTATGATTTTTGCTCACGTGCGAATTTAGAATCGAGTCACATAACGCGCATGCACGTGTCGGGGTTTGTTCGCTTCATGCAGAATTAATGTAGCCTGTATTATGTATACTATTTGACCGACTTGAAATATCTTACATTGTTAAACATTACTGGAGATGATACAGTAATAACATTTGATTGGTGTTGGCGCAGTGGATGAGGTACATGCTTTTGGTGTGAGAGAACCGGGTTCGAATCCACAGTGAAACACCAATGTGTCCCTGAGCAAGACACTTAACCCCTGGTTGCTCCAGATGTAGCAATTATAAATCGCTTTGGATAAAAGCCTCAGCTAAATGAATAAATGTAAATACTGGACACGAATAGAGCATTTAGATTGGCCATAGCCTACTGTAGACCAGTATGTCAGTAATTTAAGTTCACACGCAACATCCTCTTCTTTCATGTACTGACTAAATGCACTTATGGGATTGTACTGCCGATTCATCATGAGTTTGCAGAAATGAGAGGAAGACAGGCGTCATTAGGCAAAAGATAAGGGAAAGGCGGAATTTAAAAAAGTAAACCCACCCACAACTGCATTTAAGTCATTCTTTTAATCTATACGTATTTCCTCTTCTTGTTCATTCAAACCCAACACAAACACAAAACCTTAGAGTTTAAGGAAGTACTCATAAAAGGTATGGCAGTTTCCGCACATTTCCGTTTTTAGCTTTAAAGGCTGTAGACTCATCAGGTGTGGGGGAAAAAGGGACAAAGATACGACCCCCCGACACCATTTTTGATTTGATAGAGTAGCAAAAAAAAAAAAAAAAAGGAAAATAAAAGAAAGAAAAGTGTATTGCCTGTTTTAACCACTTTGATTTTGTTCTAATGCACTTTTTTTTCATTATTGCTTTGTCTTTTTCTATTCTGCACCCTAGAACGTTTTCCTCCTCTACTCTATTTGGCATCTGTGACTGAATATCTGTGTAATGTCCAAAGGTAGCCTATGTACCAAAGTCCCTTTTCTATTAATAGTCAAACACCTTTAACTAATTTAAAATGCTAAACAAAAGTGAATAAAAATGTTTTCGTGATTTTTAACAAATATTGATATGATTTGCAACGTTTTATTAAAGATTTATACAGACTAAGTTCAGCAAAATTGCGCCCCCTATCCACTACATACTCCATTTTTGCGCCCCTTTAAACACTGGCTGCGTCCAAAAGGGGAAGCATTCCAAAATAGGAAGGCATCAAGGCACGTCCTAATCCAATGTCAGCATTTGTCTGGTCGATGTTTGAAGGCAGCATAGATGTACCTTCGCTGCTTTGATATTTATTTACGTGATGGTTGAGCTAAAAACAATAAAGATGTCATTTGAAAGTAGGGCTTGGTGGTCAGTTTGTGTGTATGTTTGTTTGAATGTATGTTTCTGACTAACTTTTTGCCCTTCTGATGTTATTTCTAGTGATTAATTAGTATTTTAGTACTTAAATATTCACTTAATTATCACCAAAACTCTTTCTGTTTTGTAGATCATTAAACCATTAGGCTGCCTCGCAAGCCCGTCTGAAATCAGTTTCGTAAGAAACTAAAATTTTGGACGCATGCAGCCACTGTCAACCAAAAATGTATACACAACATTTTTCTGTGGATCTTTATAAAAAAAAAATTCTATTTAAAAAATTAAGCTAGTAAAAAAGTAGTAGTAGTATCAGGGCGCAATGTTCTTCGGTTTTGTTTAGTTTTTTAATTGATGGAGACCTCCTTTATTTCTTTTTAATTCTGGTTTTGAATATATACCTTCTAAATTGATATCATCCAAACCATCGTTTAAGTGAAGCAAAACTGCTATTCTGTTCATTGACAGAGCTGCAGCTTTTTATACTGCAAATAAAGTTATTTCTAGGTTGTTGATTTGAGCGTTTCCTTTAACAATAGCTATTATAAGTCAACCATGCTGAGTTGGTTAAGTGTTCTGATCATGAAAAAAAAAGAAAAAAAAGGATACTACTTGGCCCTATGCTTCTGGTGTGCTTCAAGGCCGGCTCTGTCTAGGGATGTGGCCATTGTGATTATGGGCTGCAAAATGATTACATCCAGCTCACACACAGGCATACAAATGTGTAGCAGGCCTCAACATGTAGAAAATAATGTCTGAAGGACTTCTATAGATTTGAGTCTTGTGACATGAACAGTAAGTTTGTCAGTTCCTTTGTGATGATCTTTCTTAAACAAAAACAATCTGTATTCTGTCCTGTCCTGTTCCTAAAGTGCCAAACCCCTGCAAAAGCATCATTTGACCTGTTTCCACACTCTTTCATCTATGGAAAATTATTATCATCCTCATTTCAGCAATCTCATTCTGATATTCAATCTGAACGCAAAGGGTGGCAAACCAGAAAAGCCTTTTGATCTTTCAGACACATTGTTAGGATTTGCTGTTTTTACATTTAGCCAAATACACTGGGAGGGGTTCAGTGTGCTCCATGAGACAAGTGGAATATGCTGCTCAGATTCTTAGTTTAACAATATAGACAGGTGCACTAGATGGCATAATCAGGAGTGGGACCCGCCCAATGACTTGCGAAAACTGAAATAAGTTCATAGCTCACCCTCCATCCAGTTATGGATTATTATATGAACTCCCTCTACTGTTCAGTTGTCTAGAATAGGATCCATATAAACCAAAAATTACAAAAACTCAAACAAGTTACATGAGAAAAGACCACTTTTTCAGATATTGCACATAACATTAGCAGATCTTACATTTATTCAGTTTTTTAGGTTCTGTCACTAAAATATACATTGCTACAGAGTGAGTAGTTGGAATGTGAGAAAGTAGTTTCATGAGAAAAGAAATTAAAACATGTTTGAAGACTGTTGGGTGGATTTAAGAAACTGTTTAAGATGAAAGTAGAGCACAGTCAAAAGCATAAAAAATGCAAATAAAAGTTTGCATAACTTCTAACATTTATTATCAGAGTTTTGAAAATTTGAATAGTCTACACTTCAACAATGAAAAGATATGTGCCAACAATGAAGCCATCATTGAACGATACTCAGACTGTCACATTGGCTGAACACTTTTGAGGGCACCTCAAATATTCTATTGTGTACTTTAGGGACTTCAGTGTGTATTTCAAGTGCCTCAAATCCAACCTCAAAACATTCATTGTCCAGAAAAAATTTAACTGAGAAAAAATTATCTAAAGGATTCCCTGTGTGTTGCAATCTGAGAACCTACAAATGGTGTTACAGGGATTTTAATACACTGTGGCAAAAGTATGTGGCCACACCTTTTTTAACTAGCAGGTTTGGGTATTACTGTAATTGCTATGAAAATAAATCTCAATACTACACCATACAACACGGGGTGGGAAACGCTTGCACAAAACTTTTAACCATCTCAAGTATCACCAATATTGGGGAAAGTTTCTTTTAAAATTAATGCATTTATTGCGTTACTCCCTAAAAAGTAACGTAACACATTTGTGTAAAGTAATGTGTTACGTTACTTTTAATGTTACTTTTTAAAATCTGGGCAGGGATTGCTTGTAAGTTTTTTTTTATATAAAACATTTATTCTTTTACAGACGTAAAAGCACTGTCACAACAAATCTGAAATGAATACACCTCAGGCTGAAGGAAATGTAAATTGACGTCTGTACAGTAGAGGGCGCAGCTTAATCAAATTGCATGAAGAATATGACCCAGGAGAAAACACTATTCAGCAATAACAAAAATCATACACAAATGTGCTATTTTTTCTTATTAGTAAGGTTGAATTGGGTCATCGTAGTTCAGTAGCAAAGACATTGGTTAATAAAATGGGATTAAATACAAATGTCTTATTTAACATATTTAAAGGTGCTGTAGGGAACTTTTGTAAAAAAAAAATTTTTTTTACATATTTATTAAACCTGTCATTATGTCCTGACAGTACAATATGAGACAGATAATCTGTTAAAAAAATCAAGCTCCTCTGGTTCCTGCCAGTGGACCTATTGCCATTTGCAGAAACTCTATCGCTCCCGGTAAAAAATAACCAATCAGAGCTGCGGTCCGTAACTTTGTTTGTGTTCAAAATGTAGAAAAATTTATATAATAAGTGAGTACACCATGAATCCATTTTCCAAACCGTGTTTTTGGCTTGTCCTGAATCACTAGGGTGCACCTATAATAAGTGTTTATATTCAGACTATTTTAGATTGCTTCGGGGATACCGCGGCGGAGTAACCCAGTACCATTGTGATTCTTCATAGACATAAACAGAGAGAAGTAGTTCCGGCTACGATGTTCTTCCGCAAGACGCAAGCAGTTCTGTTTATTAACCGCTAGAGCGTCAAAAGTTCCCTACAGCAGCTTTAATTATTGCATGTTTGTAGAACCACACTTCAGTGGTTTGAGTGTTACCTATAAGATAGGTCTTCCAAAGTATCTTGGACATCTAACTACTGGGGTGCCTCAGGGCTCAATTCTTTGTCCACTTCTATTCGCTGTCTACATGGCATCATTGGGTTCTGTCATTCAGAAACATGGCTTTTAACTGGTGTTACTTATTTGAAAAAGTAACTCAGATATTTCCTAAATTAAAAATGCATTACTTTATTAGTTCCTTTTAAAAAGTAATCTGATTACGTAACTCACGTTACTTGTAATGCGTTACCCCCCAACACTGAGTATCACATTCCATAAGCAAGACCACCGTATCAGTTATTGCAACAAACTTGTAAAACGTCAAAAATGTGCATAACACATTGTCAACAGAAAGAACCCTTCTTAAAATGTTGCGGTTGCCACACAGTGCAAGCCTTACATTAGTGTCACTGTAACATCAAGATCTGGCAGAAAGAAATTAATGAAAGACAAACTTATTAATTAGAAGGGTTGTGTCAACATATTTGTATTTTATGTCATAAAGTTTATATTTTTCATATGATCATATTCTCTTCAAATTGTCGGCGAAGACACAAGACTCCTCGGGTTCTGTGATTGTGCACTGGATAATGGCCTACTTACTGAAAAAATATAGCAAGGATTCTGAAACAAAGAAAATCACTGCATTCGCTTCGGTGCATCAGCGATAGATGTCGCTGCGGTATTATTGGAAGCGGTCCGGCTTTGTCGCGCAGTTTGCTCTTGCTGCAAACTCTCCTGTTTCAGGCTGGTTTCAGGTGATGCTGTTTGATCCCTTCCAGTCTCCGTACATTTCTGTGTTATGACGTCATCTAGTCGGACGGGACCTAGAAACTTTACTTGCTTGGAACCTGGATGAAATTTTGTTTCCCCCTCAATTTCCAGTCGGATTTACTCTGTGAGTCTTACACATGGATCAGAAATGGAGCATCGCCGATGTGCAGCGTGTTGAACTTCAGACTTTTCTGGACCAGCATGTGAGCTTGAACAAATATAATTAAATCAGATAGAAGAGGACATGGACGAACGAGAAGGTGAGGATTGTGCAAACGATATTCACGCTTTTTCCAGTAAATGTTCACTTGAACTCCTTTCAAACTTACCAGTACTTTATGTTAAGGCTGTCACAGTCCATAGACGAAAGTTAGTTACTCAATTGTTTTCAAAACAGATGCAACAGAAACAAACATGTAGGAATGTGTTTTCTCGAATGCTTGTTTTGTTAGTTTTTTTGGGTTTGTATATTGAAGTTTGTCGTTAAACAGTTAAATGTCTACATTTGAATATGTAATTCAAAAATATTTAAAGGGTTCCTTTTAATAATCTTTTTTTTCTTCGTATTTTAAATAACGCTATACTTTTCATCTCACAAGTAAATAAACAGATGAAATGGATCCCAGCTGTTTTTCATTACAGAAAGATGTTAAAGCAAATAAAATCCATTGGAAAAAATCCATTGCATTTATATGAGGTTTTAATGGTAAAAATCTCATAATTTGTATAAATATAAAACTGCAGCAGTCGCGAGAATAACGTTAGATAGAGATTACATAACTTAAACTTCGTGCTCAAAATGTTCCACGTCGAATTGAAAGTTAAATATCTGGGGTTTCCTATGTAAACAAACATGATCTGTGTATGAGCTGCCAGTTCTGAACGTTCCTCTGATATTTGATTGACAGATGTGACGGAGCGCGCGTGCACAGGCTGTGGCGGGAGGATTCAGGACGCGTTTCATGTGAAGGTTCTTCAAGACGCCTGGCACAACTCATGCTTTCAGTGGGTCTTAACTTGATTTCTCCTTAAACTGCGGAATGGGACGAAGTAAACAAAATGTGTTTGGTTGCTTTTCTGGGAATTGCTTAAGTTTTTTTTTTAAATATTCCCCCAGCTGAAGTGGTTTGCTGATCTTAATCTCCAGCTTTGTCTGTTGGCTAGTAAGTGGAATTTAATGGGGGGCATGGGGGCCCATCAGGACTGCTTATGCATAGGGCCTGGGATTTTGTGCAACGCCCCTGCCTGCATGGACAGCCTAAGTGGATACTCCACCCCAAAATGAAAATGCAGTCATTAATCACTTACCCCCATGTCGTTCCAAACTCGTAAAATCTTCGTTCATCTTCGGAACACAATTTAAGATATTTTGGATGATATTTTGGAGACTTGTGACTGTCCCATTAACAAGGTCCAGAAAAGTATGAAAGACATTGTCAGAATAGACCATCTGCCATCAGTGGTTCAACTGTAACATCATGAAGCGAATAGAAAATACAAATATATATATATATATATATATATATATGCAAAGAAAACAAAAATAACAATTTTATTCAACAACAACTCTGTCTCTCCGCATCATCATAGTGCCATTCTGGAGAACTTGTTTTGGAGAACATGACAGATGAACATGGCATTCAGTGGATATTCTCCAAAATGGAGCTTCAGTGATGCAGAGACGCATAGGAGACAAATTGTTGAATAAAGTCATTATTTTTGTTTTCTTCATGCATAAAAAGCATTATTGTCGCTTTGTAATGATACAGTTCAACCACTGAGGGGAGATGGACTATTCTGACGACATCTTTCATACTTTTCTGGACCTTGACAGTGTAATTTACTTAATTAGTTAATGGGACAGTCACAAGCCTCCCATAGACGAGCAAAGCTTTTACTTTTTTAAGGTTTGGAATGACATGGGGTAAGTGATTAATGAAAAAAAAGTATGTTGTGGTGGAGTATCCCTTTAAACTTAAGATTCTTAGCCAGCGAATCGTTTTATTTATCAAACTAAGTACACAACTATACAGAATTACTAAGAGATGAGGGTGGCTCAGTTGACCAGCCACCAAGACAAAGAATAATGCATTTTCTTTCCCTTTCAGAAGAAAATATGCAGACTATTGCATTCAAATGAAAGCTTTGTTTTCTTTCACACCTACATGTAGGTATTATGGGCTACTTAGTTCAATGTTTGTCAGCAACTACTAGGAACTCCTAGAACCTTCATGTAGGGGCTTGAGTGTTATGTTTATTTAAATATAAGAGATAAATGTTTGTTTGTGTAATTAAAAACAAACAGTGAAATTATGAAAAGTGGTAATGGGACCAAGAAATGGCTAAAGGTGTCCACGCTTTTTCCAGCTCTCTTCCAGCTAATCAGTGATTAAAGGGTTAGTTCACCCAAAAATAAAAATTATTTCATTAATTACTCACCCTCATGTCCTTCCAAACCCATAATGTCTTCGTTCAACTTCAGAACACATATTAAGGTATTTTTGATGAAATTTGAGCGCTTTGTGACCCTGCATTGACACAAAATGTATTCTCATAGCTTTATAAGATTATGGTTTGACCACCGATGTCACATAGACTATTTTATTGATGTCCTTACTACTTTTCTGGGCCATAAAATGTTTCAGTGGCATTGCTGACTATGCAGTTTCCATCAAAAATATCTTAATTTTCATCCGAAGATGAACGAATGTCTTACAGGTTTGGAACAACATGAGGGTGAGTAATTAGGAACAGAATTTTCATTTTTGGGTGAACCTTTCCTTTAACTATCAAATGGCATGTGCCAGTGTAAAGGTCTTTTTTTAAAAGACAGGTTAATGTGTCATCAAAATAGTTGCACCCCTAGTTAAAAAACTGCCTGCCAGAGTCGTTACTGTCAGTATTTCTAAATGTAGCTCCAAATTGCTCTTGGTTTTTTTTTATTGTTGAATGAAGGACCTCATTTAACATAACTGACCTCAGGAAGCTATTTATAAGTACTATTCTTATCAGTAGTTCGTCAAACTTTTTTTTAACATATTGTTCTTTATTAAGCGTTTCAATGAATTAAAGTAGAAGCTTTTTGATTATTGACTTCAGCTGGTCAGACCTTTAGACTTCTTTCTACTGTTTATTATTTGATTGATATTTTAATTGACTGTTTGTCCTTCTGTGAAATCCCTCTTATATTATGGCAGACATTCCCTACTTACCTGTAAGTGTTTTGTGGCACTGAAGGTAGGATCTCCTCTCTCGTTAGCTGTCACATTCCCAGACATCGGCTCATAGTTCTTGCAGACAAATACAAGACTATATTTTTTTCCCCTTTCTGTAAAGCTGTTTTTGTCAAATGTCCAACTAATGCCCCTTTTGTGATTGGAGGGACAAAGAGAACTTGTATGCTTTAATGACTGTTCTAACTATAACTATATATAACTATAGGAGGGGCTGGAATTTCCTCTGAATGCGTCTTGGATTTGAATTTTCTTTTTAACTTGCATTTGCTAGTGATTAAAATGCAATTTTTTGTTTGAAGTTTTATAGGCCTGGTTTCACGGGCCGGGCTTAGACTAAGTCAGGAATAGGCTATAGTTCATTTAAGACATTTAAGTAATTTTTATAAATATGACTTAGGAAAAAAAAACATTACCGTGTATCTTGAGGCAAAACAATGGTATTGTCATTTTATGATCATGATGCATTCTTTTTATATCAGTTGAAACAGCTCAGACTTGCTTTTTAGTCTGGGACTTGTCTTTGAAACTAGGGGATAGTGTTATAGCCATAGTGTTTAATACCATCTTTACTGTGATCCCATTTTTTTGTTGTTTATTGCTGTTATTTTCTGTTAACTTCCTTAATTAAATTATATTTATTTGAAAGTACATTCGGATAGCAATGATTTTTAATTATAGTATGAACTGAGTTTAGTTACCTTTTGAGTCCATTATGGCTGTTTTGACCATAATCACATCTGCCATCTTTAAACACTAGGACTTATTAGGTATTTGGAATCCTTGTTGATTATTTGGATAGGACATTATTATGTCTGCTCCCTTTATTTATTTTGATCCTGATCATTTGGTACTATGAGCTAACAAACACGACAGGGAACACGCAGGGTTTAGAAGATCCGAATACCAGTCGTGAGCACCAGAATGTTTCTTTGTTAATGTGAATGCTATAGTGGAATGAAGGAAGTAAAGGAGTGTTTGTTCTTTATCTGTACTGTTTGTCTTGGAGTGTTCAAGGTTTGAATAATTTCTTTTATTTCACCTGAAGCCTCTTGTTTTTCCTCTGGGTGTAAGCTGGAACAGGAAAGAGAACAGGTGTTGACTCTTCCAAGCAGAACTAAGACAAAAGCTGAGTCCGAAACCGCTCACTCATTCACTAATTCCTATAAAGTGTGTGGCAGTTGAGTGCACTATATCAGAAAAGGGTTAACAGATTCAGATGGCGACGTAGGCTATACTCTTCGCATGAGACTTGGAGCTGTTGCAAAAACATAGTCATAGGCCTATGTACTTTATTTTAGAAAATAATATTAATAGCAATAATACTCACTCAAAATGACTTAATATTGTAATCATACATACCTTCACGTGAGCTTTGTCTTTTCATTGATGCTATATTAATTTGTTTTGTAATGCTTTTATATTCATAATCATTAAATGCTATTAAAACACTGAGAACAAAAATAAACACACATTAACACGTATTTTTTGGTATCTTGACCATAGACTGTATAAAAACACGGACGGATTTTCTCAATCAAACTCACTCGCTCCCACTCTCGCTTCCAGCTCGCCGGGTCTCCACATTGGATTGTAGGCAAGCTTCAGCAAATGTACATCGGTTGTGCACTCGAAATCAGAATACATTGTGGGTAAAAAGTAGTGGACGAATGTAGGGAATGAAGTCGTTCACTCAGAATTCTGACAGCATAAATAAAAATGGCTGACACCCGATATAGTGCACTATATAGTGGACAGGGAGCAGTTTCAGACACAGCTAAAGAGTTCTCGAGATACTTGGTCATTGAAATAGGTATTACAGAGGTTCAGTGTGAGAGTTCTTTACAATGGAAGTACTCCCAAGTCATTGTGAGAATTATTTAAATGTTCCAATAAAAATCATTTTTATCATCGGTCATATGTATTTTAGAGGCTTCATTCTCTGCAATAATAATTTAAATGGTACAGAGTTTGAAAATAAAGGGATTCACAATATATTGGTTATTTGTTATTTGTGTCTTTGTGTGTGTATATGTATATACAGGTGCATCTCAATAAATTAGTTTCTGTTAAATTTGAGCCAAAATCATCACAATTTAATGAACCAAAGAATTAAACTACTTCAATCTTTGTGCATTGGATTTATTTAATTGTTTCACAATTTGAGTTGAATTTTTCGAAAGAAATGAACTTTTCCATGACATTCTAATTTGAGATGCACCTGTTTACATATAAAAGGAATATGAAGACCTGCACAAATAAAATTAATACCATATGAGTGGGGTAGGGCAATGTCTATAGTAACATATTAAACTGTAAAATAAAATTATTTACAGTTCAGATAAAAGTTTTCACAAAAATACAGTTTTATAAAATTATAGACTTCACATTTCCTTTAAACTATTATCTCCATAGATGGATAGTTAGTTACAGATATATAATATATTGGAATAATTTAGATTAACTATATCAAGAGGGTTATCAATGGGTATGTTATAGGCTTAGGAGTGGTTAGGACAATAATTACTTAATAATATAGAGAATTGAATAGCAAGTGCTATGAAAATGTATGAACTGCTAATACAAACCCGATTCCAAAGAAGTTGGGACACTGTACAAATTGTGAGTAAAAAATAAATGGAATAATTTACAAATCCCACAAAATTATATTTTATTCACAATAGAATTTAGATAACATAGAAAATGCTTAAAATTAGACATTTTGAAATGTCATGCCAAATATTGGCTCATTTTGGATTTCATGAGAGCTACACATTCCAAAAAAGTTGGCACAGGTAGCAATAAGAGGCTGGAAAAGTTAAATGTACATATAAGGAACAGTTGGCGGGCCAATTTACAACTTATTAGGTCACTTGGCAACATGATTGGGTATAAAAAGAGCCTCTCAGAGTGGCAGTGTGTCTCAGAAGTCAAGATGGGCAGAGGATCACCAATTCCCCCAATACTGCAGCGAAAAATAGTGGAGCAATATCAGAAAGGAGTTTCTCAGAGAAAAATTGCAAAGAGTTTAATCTACAGTGCATAATATCATCCAAAGATTCAGAGAATCTGGAACAATCTCTGTGCATAAGGGTCAAGGCCAGAAAACATACTGGATGCCCATGATCTTCGGGCCCTTCGAGGCGACACTGCATCACACATAGGAATGCTACTGTAATGGAAATCACAACATGAGCTCAGGAATACTTCCAGATAACATTGTCAGTGAACACAATCCACCGTGCCATTCGCCGTTGCCAGCTAAAACTCTATAGGTCAAAAAAGAAGCCATATCTAAAAATGGGCCATGGCTCATTTAAAATGGCCTGTGGCAAACTCTTCTGTGGTCAGAAGAATCTAAATTTGAAGTTCTTTTTGAAAAACTGGGACACCATGTCATCCGAACTAAAGAGGACAAGGACAAGCCAAGTTGTTATCAGCGCTCAGTTCAGAAGTCTGCATCTCTGATGGTATGAGTTTGCATGAGTGCGTGTGGCATGGGCAGCTTACACCTCTGGAAAGGCACCATCAATGCTGAAAGGTATATCCAAGTTCTAGAACAACATATGCTCCCATCCAGACATCTTCTCTTTCAGGGAAGACCTTGCATTTTCCAACATGACAATGACAGACCACATACTGCATCAATTACAACAGCAGAGCTGTGTAGAAGAATGATCCAGGTATTGAAATAGCCAGCCTGCAGTCCAGATCTTTCACCCATAGAAAACATTTGGCACATCATAAAGAGGAAGATGCGACAAAGAAGACCTAACACAGTCGAGCAACTAGAAGCCTGTATTAGACAAGAATGGGACAACAATCTTATACCTTTGTCCACTTCTATTCGCTGTCTACATGGCATCATTGGGTTCTGTCATTCAGAAACATGGCTTTTAACTGGTGTTACTTATTTGAAAAAGTAACTCAGATATTTCCTAAATTAAAAATGCATTACTTTATTAGTTCCTTTTAAAAAGTAATCTGATTACGTAACTCACGTTACTTGTAATGCGTTACCCCCCAACACTGAGTATCACATTCCATAAGCAAGACCACCGTATCAGTTATTGCAACAAACTTGTAAAACGTCAAAAATGTGCATAACACATTGTCAACAGAAAGAACCCTTCTTAAAATGTTGCGGTTGCCACACAGTGCAAGCCTTACATTAGTGTCACTGTAACATCAAGATCTGGCAGAAAGAAATTAATGAAAGACAAACTTATTAATTAGAAGGGTTGTGTCAACATATTTGTATTTTATGTCATAAAGTTTATATTTTTCATATGATCATATTCTCTTCAAATTGTCGGCGAAGACACAAGACTCCTCGGGTTCTGTGATTGTGCACTGGATAATGGCCTACTTACTGAAAAAATATAGCAAGGATTCTGAAACAAAGAAAATCACTGCATTCGCTTCGGTGCATCAGCGATAGATGTCGCTGCGGTATTATTGGAAGCGGTCCGGCTTTGTCGCGCAGTTTGCTCTTGCTGCAAACTCTCCTGTTTCAGGCTGGTTTCAGGTGATGCTGTTTGATCCCTTCCAGTCTCCGTACATTTCTGTGTTATGACGTCATCTAGTCGGACGGGACCTAGAAACTTTACTTGCTTGGAACCTGGATGAAATTTTGTTTCCCCCTCAATTTCCAGTCGGATTTACTCTGTGAGTCTTACACATGGATCAGAAATGGAGCATCGCCGATGTGCAGCGTGTTGAACTTCAGACTTTTCTGGACCAGCATGTGAGCTTGAACAAATATAATTAAATCAGATAGAAGAGGACATGGACGAACGAGAAGGTGAGGATTGTGCAAACGATATTCACGCTTTTTCCAGTAAATGTTCACTTGAACTCCTTTCAAACTTACCAGTACTTTATGTTAAGGCTGTCACAGTCCATAGACGAAAGTTAGTTACTCAATTGTTTTCAAAACAGATGCAACAGAAACAAACATGTAGGAATGTGTTTTCTCGAATGCTTGTTTTGTTAGTTTTTTTGGGTTTGTATATTGAAGTTTGTCGTTAAACAGTTAAATGTCTACATTTGAATATGTAATTCAAAAATATTTAAAGGGTTCCTTTTAATAATCTTTTTTTTCTTCGTATTTTAAATAACGCTATACTTTTCATCTCACAAGTAAATAAACAGATGAAATGGATCCCAGCTGTTTTTCATTACAGAAAGATGTTAAAGCAAATAAAATCCATTGGAAAAAATCCATTGCATTTATATGAGGTTTTAATGGTAAAAATCTCATAATTTGTATAAATATAAAACTGCAGCAGTCGCGAGAATAACGTTAGATAGAGATTACATAACTTAAACTTCGTGCTCAAAATGTTCCACGTCGAATTGAAAGTTAAATATCTGGGGTTTCCTATGTAAACAAACATGATCTGTGTATGAGCTGCCAGTTCTGAACGTTCCTCTGATATTTGATTGACAGATGTGACGGAGCGCGCGTGCACAGGCTGTGGCGGGAGGATTCAGGACGCGTTTCATGTGAAGGTTCTTCAAGACGCCTGGCACAACTCATGCTTTCAGTGGGTCTTAACTTGATTTCTCCTTAAACTGCGGAATGGGACGAAGTAAACAAAATGTGTTTGGTTGCTTTTCTGGGAATTGCTTAAGTTTTTTTTTTAAATATTCCCCCAGCTGAAGTGGTTTGCTGATCTTAATCTCCAGCTTTGTCTGTTGGCTAGTAAGTGGAATTTAATGGGGGGCATGGGGGCCCATCAGGACTGCTTATGCATAGGGCCTGGGATTTTGTGCAACGCCCCTGCCTGCATGGACAGCCTAAGTGGATACTCCACCCCAAAATGAAAATGCAGTCATTAATCACTTACCCCCATGTCGTTCCAAACTCGTAAAATCTTCGTTCATCTTCGGAACACAATTTAAGATATTTTGGATGATATTTTGGAGACTTGTGACTGTCCCATTAACAAGGTCCAGAAAAGTATGAAAGACATTGTCAGAATAGACCATCTGCCATCAGTGGTTCAACTGTAACATCATGAAGCGAATAGAAAATACAAATATATATATATATATATATATATGCAAAGAAAACAAAAATAACAATTTTATTCAACAACAACTCTGTCTCTCCGCATCATCATAGTGCCATTCTGGAGAACTTGTTTTGGAGAACATGACAGATGAACATGGCATTCAGTGGATATTCTCCAAAATGGAGCTTCAGTGATGCAGAGACGCATAGGAGACAAATTGTTGAATAAAGTCATTATTTTTGTTTTCTTCATGCATAAAAAGCATTATTGTCGCTTTGTAATGATACAGTTCAACCACTGAGGGGAGATGGACTATTCTGACGACATCTTTCATACTTTTCTGGACCTTGACAGTGTAATTTACTTAATTAGTTAATGGGACAGTCACAAGCCTCCCATGGACGAGCAAAGCTTTTACTTTTTTAAGGTTTGGAATGACATGGGGTAAGTGATTAATGAAAAAAAAGTATGTTGTGGTGGAGTATCCCTTTAAACTTAAGATTCTTAGCCAGCGAATCGTTTTATTTATCAAACTAAGTACACAACTATACAGAATTACTAAGAGATGAGGGTGGCTCAGTTGACCAGCCACCAAGACAAAGAATAATGCATTTTCTTTCCCTTTCAGAAGAAAATATGCAGACTATTGCATTCAAATGAAAGCTTTGTTTTCTTTCACACCTACATGTAGGTATTATGGGCTACTTAGTTCAATGTTTGTCAGCAACTACTAGGAACTCCTAGAACCTTCATGTAGGGGCTTGAGTGTTATGTTTATTTAAATATAAGAGATAAATGTTTGTTTGTGTAATTAAAAACAAACAGTGAAATTATGAAAAGTGGTAATGGGACCAAGAAATGGATAAAGGTGTCCACGCTTTTTCCAGCTCTCTTCCAGCTAATCAGTGATTAAAGGGTTAGTTCACCCAAAAATAAAAATTATTTCATTAATTACTCACCCTCATGTCCTTCCAAACCCATAATGTCTTCGTTCAACTTCAGAACACATATTAAGGTATTTTTGATGAAATTTGAGCGCTTTGTGACCCTGCATTGACACAAAATGTATTCTCATAGCTTTATAAGATTATGGTTTGACCACCGATGTCACATAGACTATTTTATTGATGTCCTTACTACTTTTCTGGGCCATAAAATGTTTCAGTGGCATTGCTGACTATGCAGTTTCCATCAAAAATATCTTAATTTTCATCCGAAGATGAACGAATGTCTTACAGGTTTGGAACAACATGAGGGTGAGTAATTAGGAACAGAATTTTCATTTTTGGGTGAACCTTTCCTTTAACTATCAAATGGCATGTGCCAGTGTAAAGGTCTTTTTTTAAAAGACAGGTTAATGTGTCATCAAAATAGTTGCACCCCTAGTTAAAAAACTGCCTGCCAGAGTCGTTACTGTCAGTATTTCTAAATGTAGCTCCAAATTGCTCTTGGTTTTTTTTTATTGTTGAATGAAGGACCTCATTTAACATAACTGACCTCAGGAAGCTATTTATAAGTACTATTCTTATCAGTAGTTCGTCAAACTTTTTTTTAACATATTGTTCTTTATTAAGCGTTTCAATGAATTAAAGTAGAAGCTTTTTGATTATTGACTTCAGCTGGTCAGACCTTTAGACTTCTTTCTACTGTTTATTATTTGATTGATATTTTAATTGACTGTTTGTCCTTCTGTGAAATCCCTCTTATATTATGGCAGACATTCCCTACTTACCTGTAAGTGTTTTGTGGCACTGAAGGTAGGATCTCCTCTCTCGTTAGCTGTCACATTCCCAGACATCGGCTCATAGTTCTTGCAGACAAATACAAGACTATATTTTTTTCCCCTTTCTGTAAAGCTGTTTTTGTCAAATGTCCAACTAATGCCCCTTTTGTGATTGGAGGGACAAAGAGAACTTGTATGCTTTAATGACTGTTCTAACTATAACTATATATAACTATAGGAGGGGCTGGAATTTCCTCTGAATGCGTCTTGGATTTGAATTTTCTTTTTAACTTGCATTTGCTAGTGATTAAAATGCAATTTTTTGTTTGAAGTTTTATAGGCCTGGTTTCACGGGCCGGGCTTAGACTAAGTCAGGAATAGGCTATAGTTCATTTAAGACATTTAAGTAATTTTTATAAATATGACTTAGGAAAAAAAAACATTACCGTGTATCTTGAGGCAAAACAATGGTATTGTCATTTTATGATCATGATGCATTCTTTTTATATCAGTTGAAACAGCTCAGACTTGCTTTTTAGTCTGGGACTTGTCTTTGAAACTAGGGGATAGTGTTATAGCCATAGTGTTTAATACCATCTTTACTGTGATCCCATTTTTTTGTTGTTTATTGCTGTTATTTTCTGTTAACTTCCTTAATTAAATTATATTTATTTGAAAGTACATTCGGATAGCAATGATTTTTAATTATAGTATGAACTGAGTTTAGTTACCTTTTGAGTCCATTATGGCTGTTTTGACCATAATCACATCTGCCATCTTTAAACACTAGGACTTATTAGGTATTTGGAATCCTTGTTGATTATTTGGATAGGACATTATTATGTCTGCTCCCTTTATTTATTTTGATCCTGATCATTTGGTACTATGAGCTAACAAACACGACAGGGAACACGCAGGGTTTAGAAGATCCGAATACCAGTCGTGAGCACCAGAATGTTTCTTTGTTAATGTGAATGCTATAGTGGAATGAAGGAAGTAAAGGAGTGTTTGTTCTTTATCTGTACTGTTTGTCTTGGAGTGTTCAAGGTTTGAATAATTTCTTTTATTTCACCTGAAGCCTCTTGTTTTTCCTCTGGGTGTAAGCTGGAACAGGAAAGAGAACAGGTGTTGACTCTTCCAAGCAGAACTAAGACAAAAGCTGAGTCCGAAACCGCTCACTCATTCACTAATTCCTATAAAGTGTGTGGCAGTTGAGTGCACTATATCAGAAAAGGGTTAACAGATTCAGATGGCGACGTAGGCTATACTCTTCGCATGAGACTTGGAGCTGTTGCAAAAACATAGTCATAGGCCTATGTACTTTATTTTAGAAAATAATATTAATAGCAATAATACTCACTCAAAATGACTTAATATTGTAATCATACATACCTTCACGTGAGCTTTGTCTTTTCATTGATGCTATATTAATTTGTTTTGTAATGCTTTTATATTCATAATCATTAAATGCTATTAAAACACTGAGAACAAAAATAAACACACATTAACACGTATTTTTTGGTATCTTGACCATAGACTGTATAAAAACACGGACGGATTTTCTCAATCAAACTCACTCGCTCCCACTCTCGCTTCCAGCTCGCCGGGTCTCCACATTGGATTGTAGGCAAGCTTCAGCAAATGTACATCGGTTGTGCACTCGAAATCAGAATACATTGTGGGTAAAAAGTAGTGGACGAATGTAGGGAATGAAGTCGTTCACTCAGAATTCTGACAGCATAAATAAAAATGGCTGACACCCGATATAGTGCACTATATAGTGGACAGGGAGCAGTTTCAGACACAGCTAAAGAGTTCTCGAGATACTTGGTCATTGAAATAGGTATTACAGAGGTTCAGTGTGAGAGTTCTTTACAATGGAAGTACTCCCAAGTCATTGTGAGAATTATTTAAATGTTCCAATAAAAATCATTTTTATCATCGGTCATATGTATTTTAGAGGCTTCATTCTCTGCAATAATAATTTAAATGGTACAGAGTTTGAAAATAAAGGGATTCACAATATATTGGTTATTTGTTATTTGTGTCTTTGTGTGTGTATATGTATATACAGGTGCATCTCAATAAATTAGTTTCTGTTAAATTTGAGCCAAAATCATCACAATTTAATGAACCAAAGAATTAAACTACTTCAATCTTTGTGCATTGGATTTATTTAATTGTTTCACAATTTGAGTTGAATTTTTCGAAAGAAATGAACTTTTCCATGACATTCTAATTTGAGATGCACCTGTTTACATATAAAAGGAATATGAAGACCTGCACAAATAAAATTAATACCATATGAGTGGGGTAGGGCAATGTCTATAGTAACATATTAAACTGTAAAATAAAATTATTTACAGTTCAGATAAAAGTTTTCACAAAAATACAGTTTTATAAAATTATAGACTTCACATTTCCTTTAAACTATTATCTCCATAGATGGATAGTTAGTTACAGATATATAATATATTGGAATAATTTAGATTAACTATATCAAGAGGGTTATCAATGGGTATGTTATAGGCTTAGGAGTGGTTAGGACAATAATTACTTAATAATATAGAGAATTGAATAGCAAGTGCTATGAAAATGTATGAACTGCTAATACAAACCCGATTCCAAAGAAGTTGGGACACTGTACAAATTGTGAGTAAAAAATAAATGGAATAATTTACAAATCCCACAAAATTATATTTTATTCACAATAGAATTTAGATAACATAGAAAATGCTTAAAATTAGACATTTTGAAATGTCATGCCAAATATTGGCTCATTTTGGATTTCATGAGAGCTACACATTCCAAAAAAGTTGGCACAGGTAGCAATAAGAGGCTGGAAAAGTTAAATGTACATATAAGGAACAGTTGGCGGGCCAATTTACAACTTATTAGGTCACTTGGCAACATGATTGGGTATAAAAAGAGCCTCTCAGAGTGGCAGTGTGTCTCAGAAGTCAAGATGGGCAGAGGATCACCAATTCCCCCAATACTGCAGCGAAAAATAGTGGAGCAATATCAGAAAGGAGTTTCTCAGAGAAAAATTGCAAAGAGTTTAATCTACAGTGCATAATATCATCCAAAGATTCAGAGAATCTGGAACAATCTCTGTGCATAAGGGTCAAGGCCAGAAAACATACTGGATGCCCATGATCTTCGGGCCCTTCGAGGCGACACTGCATCACACATAGGAATGCTACTGTAATGGAAATCACAACATGAGCTCAGGAATACTTCCAGATAACATTGTCAGTGAACACAATCCACCGTGCCATTCGCCGTTGCCAGCTAAAACTCTATAGGTCAAAAAAGAAGCCATATCTAAAAATGGGCCATGGCTCATTTAAAATGGCCTGTGGCAAACTCTTCTGTGGTCAGAAGAATCTAAATTTGAAGTTCTTTTTGAAAAACTGGGACACCATGTCATCCGAACTAAAGAGGACAAGGACAAGCCAAGTTGTTATCAGCGCTCAGTTCAGAAGTCTGCATCTCTGATGGTATGAGTTTGCATGAGTGCGTGTGGCATGGGCAGCTTACACCTCTGGAAAGGCACCATCAATGCTGAAAGGTATATCCAAGTTCTAGAACAACATATGCTCCCATCCAGACATCTTCTCTTTCAGGGAAGACCTTGCATTTTCCAACATGACAATGACAGACCACATACTGCATCAATTACAACAGCAGAGCTGTGTAGAAGAATGATCCAGGTATTGAAATAGCCAGCCTGCAGTCCAGATCTTTCACCCATAGAAAACATTTGGCACATCATAAAGAGGAAGATGCGACAAAGAAGACCTAACACAGTCGAGCAACTAGAAGCCTGTATTAGACAAGAATGGGACAACAATCTTATACCTTTGTCCACTTCTATTCGCTGTCTACATGGCATCATTGGGTTCTGTCATTCAGAAACATGGCTTTTAACTGGTGTTACTTATTTGAAAAAGTAACTCAGATATTTCCTAAATTAAAAATGCATTACTTTATTAGTTCCTTTTAAAAAGTAATCTGATTACGTAACTCACGTTACTTGTAATGCGTTACCCCCCAACACTGAGTATCACATTCCATAAGCAAGACCACCGTATCAGTTATTGCAACAAACTTGTAAAACGTCAAAAATGTGCATAACACATTGTCAACAGAAAGAACCCTTCTTAAAATGTTGCGGTTGCCACACAGTGCAAGCCTTACATTAGTGTCACTGTAACATCAAGATCTGGCAGAAAGAAATTAATGAAAGACAAACTTATTAATTAGAAGGGTTGTGTCAACATATTTGTATTTTATGTCATAAAGTTTATATTTTTCATATGATCATATTCTCTTCAAATTGTCGGCGAAGACACAAGACTCCTCGGGTTCTGTGATTGTGCACTGGATAATGGCCTACTTACTGAAAAAATATAGCAAGGATTCTGAAACAAAGAAAATCACTGCATTCGCTTCGGTGCATCAGCGATAGATGTCGCTGCGGTATTATTGGAAGCGGTCCGGCTTTGTCGCGCAGTTTGCTCTTGCTGCAAACTCTCCTGTTTCAGGCTGGTTTCAGGTGATGCTGTTTGATCCCTTCCAGTCTCCGTACATTTCTGTGTTATGACGTCATCTAGTCGGACGGGACCTAGAAACTTTACTTGCTTGGAACCTGGATGAAATTTTGTTTCCCCCTCAATTTCCAGTCGGATTTACTCTGTGAGTCTTACACATGGATCAGAAATGGAGCATCGCCGATGTGCAGCGTGTTGAACTTCAGACTTTTCTGGACCAGCATGTGAGCTTGAACAAATATAATTAAATCAGATAGAAGAGGACATGGACGAACGAGAAGGTGAGGATTGTGCAAACGATATTCACGCTTTTTCCAGTAAATGTTCACTTGAACTCCTTTCAAACTTACCAGTACTTTATGTTAAGGCTGTCACAGTCCATAGACGAAAGTTAGTTACTCAATTGTTTTCAAAACAGATGCAACAGAAACAAACATGTAGGAATGTGTTTTCTCGAATGCTTGTTTTGTTAGTTTTTTTGGGTTTGTATATTGAAGTTTGTCGTTAAACAGTTAAATGTCTACATTTGAATATGTAATTCAAAAATATTTAAAGGGTTCCTTTTAATAATCTTTTTTTTCTTCGTATTTTAAATAACGCTATACTTTTCATCTCACAAGTAAATAAACAGATGAAATGGATCCCAGCTGTTTTTCATTACAGAAAGATGTTAAAGCAAATAAAATCCATTGGAAAAAATCCATTGCATTTATATGAGGTTTTAATGGTAAAAATCTCATAATTTGTATAAATATAAAACTGCAGCAGTCGCGAGAATAACGTTAGATAGAGATTACATAACTTAAACTTCGTGCTCAAAATGTTCCACGTCGAATTGAAAGTTAAATATCTGGGGTTTCCTATGTAAACAAACATGATCTGTGTATGAGCTGCCAGTTCTGAACGTTCCTCTGATATTTGATTGACAGATGTGACGGAGCGCGCGTGCACAGGCTGTGGCGGGAGGATTCAGGACGCGTTTCATGTGAAGGTTCTTCAAGACGCCTGGCACAACTCATGCTTTCAGTGGGTCTTAACTTGATTTCTCCTTAAACTGCGGAATGGGACGAAGTAAACAAAATGTGTTTGGTTGCTTTTCTGGGAATTGCTTAAGTTTTTTTTTTAAATATTCCCCCAGCTGAAGTGGTTTGCTGATCTTAATCTCCAGCTTTGTCTGTTGGCTAGTAAGTGGAATTTAATGGGGGGCATGGGGGCCCATCAGGACTGCTTATGCATAGGGCCTGGGATTTTGTGCAACGCCCCTGCCTGCATGGACAGCCTAAGTGGATACTCCACCCCAAAATGAAAATGCAGTCATTAATCACTTACCCCCATGTCGTTCCAAACTCGTAAAATCTTCGTTCATCTTCGGAACACAATTTAAGATATTTTGGATGATATTTTGGAGACTTGTGACTGTCCCATTAACAAGGTCCAGAAAAGTATGAAAGACATTGTCAGAATAGACCATCTGCCATCAGTGGTTCAACTGTAACATCATGAAGCGAATAGAAAATACAAATATATATATATATATATATATATGCAAAGAAAACAAAAATAACAATTTTATTCAACAACAACTCTGTCTCTCCGCATCATCATAGTGCCATTCTGGAGAACTTGTTTTGGAGAACATGACAGATGAACATGGCATTCAGTGGATATTCTCCAAAATGGAGCTTCAGTGATGCAGAGACGCATAGGAGACAAATTGTTGAATAAAGTCATTATTTTTGTTTTCTTCATGCATAAAAAGCATTATTGTCGCTTTGTAATGATACAGTTCAACCACTGAGGGGAGATGGACTATTCTGACGACATCTTTCATACTTTTCTGGACCTTGACAGTGTAATTTACTTAATTAGTTAATGGGACAGTCACAAGCCTCCCATGGACGAGCAAAGCTTTTACTTTTTTAAGGTTTGGAATGACATGGGGTAAGTGATTAATGAAAAAAAAGTATGTTGTGGTGGAGTATCCCTTTAAACTTAAGATTCTTAGCCAGCGAATCGTTTTATTTATCAAACTAAGTACACAACTATACAGAATTACTAAGAGATGAGGGTGGCTCAGTTGACCAGCCACCAAGACAAAGAATAATGCATTTTCTTTCCCTTTCAGAAGAAAATATGCAGACTATTGCATTCAAATGAAAGCTTTGTTTTCTTTCACACCTACATGTAGGTATTATGGGCTACTTAGTTCAATGTTTGTCAGCAACTACTAGGAACTCCTAGAACCTTCATGTAGGGGCTTGAGTGTTATGTTTATTTAAATATAAGAGATAAATGTTTGTTTGTGTAATTAAAAACAAACAGTGAAATTATGAAAAGTGGTAATGGGACCAAGAAATGGATAAAGGTGTCCACGCTTTTTCCAGCTCTCTTCCAGCTAATCAGTGATTAAAGGGTTAGTTCACCCAAAAATAAAAATTATTTCATTAATTACTCACCCTCATGTCCTTCCAAACCCATAATGTCTTCGTTCAACTTCAGAACACATATTAAGGTATTTTTGATGAAATTTGAGCGCTTTGTGACCCTGCATTGACACAAAATGTATTCTCATAGCTTTATAAGATTATGGTTTGACCACCGATGTCACATAGACTATTTTATTGATGTCCTTACTACTTTTCTGGGCCATAAAATGTTTCAGTGGCATTGCTGACTATGCAGTTTCCATCAAAAATATCTTAATTTTCATCCGAAGATGAACGAATGTCTTACAGGTTTGGAACAACATGAGGGTGAGTAATTAGGAACAGAATTTTCATTTTTGGGTGAACCTTTCCTTTAACTATCAAATGGCATGTGCCAGTGTAAAGGTCTTTTTTTAAAAGACAGGTTAATGTGTCATCAAAATAGTTGCACCCCTAGTTAAAAAACTGCCTGCCAGAGTCGTTACTGTCAGTATTTCTAAATGTAGCTCCAAATTGCTCTTGGTTTTTTTATTGTTGAATGAAGGACCTCATTTAACATAACTGACCTCAGGAAGCTATTTATAAGTACTATTCTTATCAGTAGTTCGTCAAACTTTTTTTTTACATATTGTTCTTTATTAAGTATTAAGCGTTTCAATGAATTAAAGTAGAAGCTTTTTGACTATTGACTTCAGCTGGTCAGACCTTTAGACTTCTTTCTACTGTTTATTATTTGATTGATATTTTAATTGACTGTTTGTCCTTCTGTGGAATCCCTCTTATATTATGGCAGACATTCCCTACTTACCTGTAAGTGTTTTGTGGCACTGAAGGTAGGATCTCCTCTCTGGTTAGCTGTCACATTCCCAGACATCGGCTCATAGCTCTTGCAGACAAATACAAGACTTTATTTTTTTCCCCTTTCTGTAAAGCTGTTTTTGTCAAATGTCCAACTAATGCCCCTTTTGTGATTGGAGGGACAAAGAGAACTTGTATGCTTTAATGACTGTTCTAACTATAACTATATATAACTATAGGAGGGGCTGGAATTTCCTCTGAATGCGTCTTGGATTTGAATTTTCTTTTTAACTTGCATTTGCTAGTGATTAAAATGCAATTTTTTGTTTGAAGTTTTATAGGCCTGGTTTCACGGGCAGGGCTTAGACTAAGTCAGGAATAGGCTATAGTTCATTTAAGACATTTAAGTAATTTTTATAAATATGACTTAGGAAAAAACATTACCGTGTATCTTGAGGCAAAACAATGGTATTGTCATTTTATGATCATGATGCATTCTTCTTATATCAGTTGAAACAGCTCAGACTTGCTTTTTAGTCTGGGACTTGTCTTTGAAACTATGGGATAGTGTTATAGCCAAAGTGTTTAATACCATCTTTACTATGATCCCATTTTTTTGTTGTTTATTGCTGTTATTTTCTGTTAACTTCCTTAATTAAATTATATTTATTTGAAAGCACATTCAGATAGCAATGATTTTTAATTATAGTATGAACTGAGTTTAGTTACCTTTTGAGTCCATTATGGCTGTTTTGACCATAATCACATCTGCCATCTTTAAACACTAGGACTTATTAGGTATTTGGAATCCTAGTTGATTATTTGGATAGGACATTATTATGTCTGCTCCCTTTATTTATTTTGATCCTGATCATTTGGTACTATGAGCTAACAAACACAGAGACAGGGAACACGCAGGGTTTAGAAGATCCGAATACCAGTCGTGAGCACCAGAATGTTTCTTTGTTAATGTGAATGCTATAGTGGAATGAAGGAAGTAAAGGAGTGTTTGTTCTTTATCTGTACTGTTTGTCTTGGAGTGTTCAAGGTTTGAATAATTTCTTTTATTTCACCTGAAGCCTCTTGTTTTTCCTCTGGGTGTAAGCTGGAACAGGAAAGAGAACAGGTGTTGACTCTTCCAAGCAGAACTAAGACAAAAGCTGAGTCCGAAACCGCTCACTCATTCACTAATTCCTATAAAGTGTGTGGCAGTTGAGTGCACTATATCAGAAAAGGGTTAACAGATTCAGATGGCGACGTAGGCTATACTCTTCGCATGAGACTTGGAGCTGTTGCAAAAACATAGTCATAGGCCTATGTACTTTATTTTAGAAAATAATATTAATAGCAATAACACTCACTCAAAATGACTTAATATTGTAATCATACATACCTTCACGTGAGCTTTGTCATTTAATTGATGCTATATTAATTTGTTTTGTAATGCTTTTATATTCATAATCATTAAATGCTATTAAAACACTGAGAACAAAAATAAACACACATTAACACGTATTTTTTGGTATCTTGACCATAGACTGTATAAAAACCCGGACGGATTTTCTCAATCAAACTCACTCGCTCCCACTCTCGCTTCCAGCTCGCCGGGTCTCCACATTGGATTGTAGGCAAGCTTCAGCAAATGTACATCGGTTGTGCACTCGAAATCAGAATACATTGTGGGTAAAAAGTAGTGGACGAATGTAGGGAATGAAGTCGTTCACTCAGAATTCTGACAGCATAAAAAAAATGGCTGACACCCGATATAGTGCACTATATAGTGGACAGGGAGCAGTTTCAGACACAGCTAAAGAGTTCTCGAGATACTTGGTCATTGAAATAGGTATTACAGAGGTTCAGTGTGAGAGTTCTTTACAATGGAAGTACTCCCAAGTCATTGTGAGAATTATTTAAATGTTCCAATAAAAATCATTTTTATCATCGGTCATATGTATTTTAGAGGCTTCATTCTCTGCAATAATAATTTAAATGGTACAGAGTTTGAAAATAAAGGGATTCACAATATATTGGTTATTTGTTATTTGTGTCTTTGTGTGTGTATATGTATATACAGGTGCATCTCAATAAATTAGTTTCTGTTAAATTTGAGCCAAAATCATTACAATTTAATGAACCAAAGAATTAAACTACTTCAATCTTTGTGCATTGGATTTATTTAATTGTTTCACAATTTGAGTTGAATTTTTCGAAAGAAATGAACTTTTCCATGACATTCTAATTTGAGATGCACCTGTTTACATATAAAAGGAATATGAAGACCTGCACAAATAAAATTAATACCATATGAGTGGGGTATGGCAATGTCTATAGTAACATATTAAACTGTAAAATAAAATTATTTACAGTTCAGATAAAAGTTTTCACAAAAATACAGTTTTATAAAATTATAGACTTCACATTTCCTTTAAACTATTATCTCTATAGATGGATAGTTAGTTACAGATATATAATATATTGAAATAATTTAGATTAACTATATCAAGAGGGTTATCAATGGGTATGTTATAGGCTTAGGAGTGGTTAGGACAATAATTACTTAATAATATAGAGAATTGAATAGAAAGTGCTATGAAAATGTATGAACTGCTAATACAAACCCGATTCCAAAGAAGTTGGGACACTGTATAAATTGTGAGTAAAAAAAGAAATGGAATAATTTACAAATCCCACAAAATTATATTTTATTCACAATAGAATTTAGATAACATATAAAATGCTTAAAATTAGACATTTTGAAATGTCATGCCAAATATTGGCTCATTTTGGATTTCATGAGAGCTACACATTCCAAAAAAGTTGGCACAGGTAGCAATAAGAGGCTGGAAAAGTTAAATGTACATATAAGGAACAGTTGGCGGGCCAATTTACAACTTATTAGGTCACTTGGCAACATGATTGGGTATAAAAAGAGCCTCTCAGAGTGGCAGTGTGTCTCAGAAGTCAAGATGGGCAGAGGATCACCAATTCCCCCAATACTGCAGCGAAAAATAGTGGAGCAATATCAGAAAGGAGTTTCTCAGAGAAAAATTGCAAAGAGTTTAATCTACAGTGCATAATATCATCCAAAGATTCAGAGAATCTGGAACAATCTCTGTGCATAAGGGTCAAGGCCAGAAAACATACTGGATGCCCATGATCTTCGGGCCCTTCGAGGCGACACTGCATCACATACAGGAATGATACTGTAATGGAAATCACAACATGAGCTCAGGAATACTTCCAGAAAACATTGTCAGTGAACACAATCCACCGTGCCATTCGCCGTTGCCAGCTAAAACTCTATAGGTCAAAAAAGAAGCCATATCTAAAAATGGGCCATGGCTCATTTAAAATGGCCTGTGGCAAAGTGGAAAACTCTTCTGTGGTCAGAAGAATCTAAATTTGAAGTTCTTTTTGAAAAACTGGGACACCATGTCATCCGAACTAAAGAGGACAAGGACAAGCCAAGTTGTTATCAGCGCTCAGTTCAGAAGTCTGCATCTCTGATGGTATGAGTTTGCATGAGTGCGTGTGGCATGGGCAGCTTACACATCTGGAAAGGCACCATCAATGCTGAAAGGTATATCCAAGTTCTAGAACAACATATGCTCCCATCCAGACGTCATCTCTTTCAGGGAAGACCTTGCATTTTCCAACATGACAATGACAGACCACATACTGCATCAATTACAACAGCATAGCTGCGTAGAAGAATGATCCAGGTATTGAAATAGCCAGCCTGCAGTCCAGATCTTTCACCCATAGAAAACATTTGGCACATCATAAAGAGGAAGATGCGACAAAGAAGACCTAACACAGTCGAGCAACTAGAAGCCTGTATTAGACAAGAATGGGACAACAATCTTATACCTAAACTTGTCAGTCCCCCGACATTTGCAGACGGTTTTAAAAAGAAGAGGGGATGCCACACAGTGGTAAACATGGCCTTGTCCCAACTTTTTTTAGATGTGTTGATGCCATTAAATTTAAAATCAACTTATTTTTCCCTTAAAATGATACATTTTCTCAGTTTAAACATTTGATATGTCATCTATGTTGTATTCTAAGAATATAATAAGATTATAATAAGAAAAAAAAATATAGGGCCTGAAACTGCAGCCTCCAGTATTGCAGGAATACCCTTCCAATAAAACAGGCTAATTGAAAATGCACATTCATTCTCTGCCAGCAGAAGGTGCTTTTAGAATGGCAGAAATATAACAGTTTCCCCGGTAACGGCAGAACACAAAGCAGCACTCTGAAACATGCAGCGCTGGTGTTTATTTAATGAAATCATAGCCTTTTGAGGTTTAATCATCAATTTAAGCCATAGCAAAATTCTGGTCTTTCCGTCTCCCAAGATTCAAGACCTCTTGAAATCATTATTAAGACTTTCTTGTACAATTTATGGCTTTCAATTTGATACAACTAAATTTAAGACTTTTTAAGGACCCACGGAAACCCTGCATTATAATTTAAAATAACCTACTATTTTAATATATTTTGAAATGTCACATCATCCATTAGAAATTATTTAAATACGCCGATTTGATGCTTTTTTTTTTTTTCAAATTATGTTTGCCATGACAGTTTACATTACAATGTTGCAATGCCTAAATTTACCATTTAGATTGCAACAAAAAAAAATCATTGGTATTCTCCATTTAGAACATGCCATGTTTTGAAATTAGTGACCGAAATGTACCAGTCGCATCTGGTGCACAGGTGAAAGTTTATGTCATGTGTGCACACCTGGTCAGCCTTTGCAATGTCCTCACAGATGTTAGAGAATGATTCACAAACCTTTTCATCTGCTATGATGTCACTGTCGGAACACAGGTTGCCCAACTCAGGAGCAGGTTTTACCCTACAGGCACACAAATGGTGTCCCATGTTTGGATGATGAGGTTCTGCCCACTCTACGTGGGTGACTGGGTTATTTCTCCCTATAGAAACAGAGATTGTCAACATTCTTCCAAACGAAGGCAAAAACTGGCTAGACTAAAATCTAGCTGGTTCTGTAAGACAGGCTTGAAGATTTTGTGGCCTTCTCACAATAATGTGATCATTATCAGATCATCTCAGCACTATGTTGCTTTTCCATATCCTCCCCATTTTCATTCCATTGAGTGTTTTTTTTTCTTTTCTTTCAGTTTTCCCCATTTCTTTCCTTCTATTTCCCCTTTTTTAGCACATGGTGTACCGGAGAGCACAGGCTTCAGCAGAACATTGCATGCCAGATGCTTCCCTTTGGCACTTTGTCTTGTTGGGTTTGTCAGAGAGTTGTTTTCAAGTGATTGTTGGCCTTCAGTTTACAGGCCTTGATTTAGATGCTAAACACTTTGCAAAGCGTAGCTCTAAATGTGAACTGCAAGAGTTCTAAAATTGTGGAAATAAAAACTAGTAGAACTTGCTTTAATTTTAGTTAGTAAACCCTTAGAAATGTCCATTCATAACGCACACCAAGACATTCATGCTGTGTGCCAAATCAGTTTTAATAGGGTAGTTAAGTAGATTAATTGTTAATCCCTTCAGCACTGTGCGCTTCATTGTGGAAATAAAGATCATTGTACTTCTGGAATATGGCCTGAAGACGATTTCCTGCTTGGATGCTTTGGTTCAGACCTGGCTGTCTACCTCCTTTCCTGACCAGAGTCTTATAAAAATTTGGGTAACTGTTTTCCAAACAACATGATTAAATATAAAATTCTGTGCAGAATTGTTGCTTCACTTAGTGGAAAATATGACCTTATTTGCTCCTTAGATTTGTATTATTTTATTTTATTCTTTTTTTAAACACATTTGGGAATAGAAAATTGACGTCCATCCATCCATCCATCATCTTCCGCTTATCCGGGGCCGGGTCGCGGGGGCAACAGTCTAAGCAGAGACGCCCAGACTTCCCTCTCCCTAGCCACTTCCTCCAGCTCTTCCGGGGGGACCCCGAGGCGTTCCCAGGCCAGCCGGTAGACATAGTCCCTCCAGCGTGTCCTAGGTCTTCCCCGGGGCCTCCTCCCGGTGAGATGTGCCTGGAACACCTACCTGGGAAGGCGTCCAGGAGGCATCCGAAATAGATGCCCGAGCCACCTCAGCTGGCTCCTCTCGATGTGGAGGAGCAACGGCTCTACTCTGAGCTCCTCCCGAGTGACCGAGCTTCTCACCCTATCTCTAAGGGAGCGCCCAGCCACCCGACGGAGAAAGCTCATTTCGGCCGCCTATATCCGGGATCTTGTCCTTTCGGTCATGACCCACAGCTCATGACCATAGGTGAGAGTAGGAACGTAGATTGACCGGTAAATCGAGAGCTTTGCCTTACAGCTCAGCTCCTTCTTCACCACGACAGACCGGTACAGCGACCGCATTACTGCAGAAGCTGCACCGATCCGTCTGTCAATCTCACGTTCCATCCTTCCCTCACTCGTGAACAAGACTCCAAGATACCTGAACTCCTCCACTTGAGGCAGGAACTCTCCACCAACCTGAAGTGGGCAATCCACCCTTTTCCGAACCATGGCCTCGGACTTGGAGGTGCTGATTCTCATCCCAGCCGATTCACACTCGGCTGCAAACCGTCCCAATGCACACTGAAGGTCCTGGTCTGAGGATGCCAACACGACAACATCATCCGCAAAAAGCAGCGACGAAATCGTATGGTCCCCAAACCGGACACTCTCCGGCCCTTGGCTGCGCCTAGAAATTCTGTCCATAAAAATTATGAACCGAACCGGTGACAAAGGGCAGCCCTGCCGGAGTCCAACATGCACCGGGAACAGGTCTGACTTACTGCCGGCAATGCGAACCAAGCTCTTGCTCCGGTCGTACAGGGACCGAACAGCCCTAAGTAGGGAGCCGCCGACCCCATACTCCCGGAGCACCCTCCACAGGATGTCGCGAGGAACACGGTCGAATGCCTTCTCCAAGTCCACAAAACACATGTGGACTGGTTGGGCAAACTCCCATGAACCCTCCAGCACCCTGGAAAGGGTATAGAGCTGGTCCAGTGTTCCACGACCGGGACGAAAACTACACTGTTCCTCCTGGATCCGAGGTTCCACTATCGGCCGAATTCTCCTCTCCAGTACCCTGGCATAGACTTTTCCAGGGAGGCTGAGAAGTGTGATCCCCCTATAGTTGGAACACACTCTCCGGTCCCCCTTCTTGAAAAGAGGGACCACCACCCCGGTCTGCCAGTCCAGAGGTACTGTCCCCAACCGCCATGCGATGTTGCAGAGGCGTGCCAGCCAAGACAGCCCCACAACATCCAGAGACTTGAGGTACTCGGGGCGGATCTCGTCCACCCCCGGTGCCTTGCCACCGAGGAGCTTTTTAACTACCTCGATGACTTCAGCCCGGGTGATGGACGAGTGCTCCTCTGAGTCCCCAGCCACTGCTTCCTCAACGGAACACAAGTCGGTGGGATTGAGAAGATCCTCGAAGTATTCCTTCCACCGCCCGACGATATCCCCAGTTGAGGTCAACAGGTGCCCATCTCTACTGTAAACAGTGTTGGTAGGGCACTGCTTCCCCCTCCTGAGGCGTCGAACAGTTTGCCAGAATCTCTCCATGGCCTCACCGAACTCCTCCCAGGCCCGAGTTTTTGCCTCCACGACTACCCGGGCTGCAGTCCGCTTGGCCTGCCGGTACCTGTCAGCTGCCTCCGGAGTCCCACAAGCCATCCAGGCCCGATAGGACTCCTTCTTCAGCTTGACAGCATCCCTTACTTCCGGTGTCCACCACCGGGTTCGGGGATTGCCGCCTCGACAGGCACCGGAGACCTTACGGCCACAGCTCCGAGCAGCCGCAGCGACAATGGAGGTGGAGAACATGGTCCACTCGGACTCAATATCTCCAGACTCCCTCGGGATCCGGTCGAAGCTCTGCCGGAGGTGGGAGTTGAAGATCTCTCTGACAGGGGGCTCGGCCAAACGTTCCCAACAGACCCTCACAGTACGTTTGGGTCTGCCGAGTCTGTCCAGCTTCCTCCCCCGCCATCGGATCCAACTCACCACCAGGTGGTGATCAGTTGACAGCTCCGCCCCTCTCTTCACCCGAGTGTCCAAGACATATGGCCGAAGGTCTGATGACACGACCACAAAGTCGATCATCGACCTCCGGCCAAGGGTGTCCTGGTGCCACGTGCACTGGTGGACACCCTTATGCTTGAACATGGTGTTCGTTATGGACAAACCGTGGTTAGCACAGAAATCCAATAACAGAACACCGCTCGGATTCAGGTCAGGGGGGCCGTTCCTCCCAATCACGCCCCTCCAGGTGTCACTGTCACTGCCCACGTGAGCGTTGAAGTCCCCCAGTAGAACGACGGAGTCTCCAGTCGGAGCACTTTCCAGCACCCCTCCCAGAGACTCCAAGAAGGCCGGGTAGTCCACACTGCCGTTCGGCCCGTAGGCACAAACGACAGTGAGAGACCTATCCCCGACTCGAAGGCGCAGGGAAGCGACCCTATCGTTCACCGGGGTAAACTCCAACACATGGCGGCTGAGCTGGGGGGCTATTAGCAAACCCACTCCAGCCCTCCGCCTCTCACCATGGGCAACTCCAGAGTGGTAGAGAGTCCAGCCTCTCTCAAGAAGTGTGGTTCCAGAGCCCAAGCTGTGCGTTGAGGTGAGCCCGACTATCTCTAGTCGGTACCTCTCGACCTCCCGCACAAGCTCAGGCTCCTTCCCCGCCAACGAGGTGACATTCCACGTCCCTAAAGCCAGATTCCATGTCCAGAGATCGGGTCGTCGGGGGTCTCGCCTTCGACTGTCGCCCGATCCTCTATGCACCGGCCCCTTACGCTCCCTCCTGCAGGTGGTGAGCCCACAGGAGGGCGGCCCCACGTCACTCCTTCGGGCTAAGCCCGGCCGGACCCCATGGGGAAAGGCCCGGCCACCAGGCGCTCGCATACGAGCCCCAACCCCGGGCCTGGCTCCAGGGTGGGGCCCAGGCTGCGCCATGCCGGGCGAAGTCACGGTCCTTGATTTTAATTTTGCCATAAGGGGTTTTATGAACTGTTCTTAGTCTGGCCCGTCACCAAGGACCTGTTTGCCTTGGGAGACCCTACCAGGAGCATATAGCCCCAGACAACATAGCTCCCAGGATCATTCGGGTACTCAAACCTCTCCACCACGATAAGGTGACAGTTCAAGGAGAGGAAAATTGACGTCTAAAAAAAAAAAAATTCACAATTTGTTCCTGTGCGTGACCATAACGTAAAGACTGAAATGACATATGCAGTCATGTAAATAAAATAAATAACATAAGGCTATTTAAATTTGTTGAATAAAAGAACAAGTTATAGACCTGTTCTATCAGAAAGGTAACTTTAAATTGAAGTTCTGTTGTGATCTGGCACTAAAGAGAACATATTCTTAAATAAAATTATAATATAATGGCAGGGAAACACTGAATAATAACTTCACAGTAAACAGGTGTACTGTTAGTGTGTTTTAGCAATTGATTTATTAAATACTTGACATGTAGTACTGCACAAGTAAGTTGGATGTCAGTGATCTTCATTTGAGGTATTCTGTTAAAATGAAAGTGTCTTCAGCCAGTCTGTATTCTGTAATTGATCTCGACTTCATTGTTTGAGATCGCAGTTGCTGATTGTAATGTTACTTTCGCAACCTCTATGCACAATGTTTTGTTTTCCCCCCGTTGTTTTAAAAGAGAATTACTGAAATTACTATTAGGAATTTATCTGTTATAATATTTGAGAGTGGGTTTTTGTTACGCTAGTTTTCATAACAGGGTGAGTGTATATCTCTTTGATGTTTATTGATATCCTATAATTTTAACCATCAAACAGTAAGATGAAAATATGACTAAAATATGACTACTGACCAAAACACTAACAGGACAAGTTTATTAAATATGATAAAAACTAAAAGTTACATGTGACACAGGACTAAAGACTAAATTAAAAATAGCTTACAAAATTAACACATCTGTCAAATCCTGGGTGTTATGACAGTATATATCTTAACTGCAGGATATCTATCATTAGAGATTTTGCTATATCGTGTATTCCTCAGTATGCAAATATTTCTGTGAAACCATAGTACTACTTAAAAGTTATATACACCTTGGAGAGACAAGGAAACATGCAAGAATGAGAAAATAAAGATAGTTGATAGTTATTAAGTGCAATAAGCAGTGAAAAATATCTCAATGCAGTGCTCGCGATTACTGACACACACACACACACAATTTAAATTTATTAAGTGCAATAAGCAGTGAAAAAGAAATCAATACTCTGCTCGCGCTGACTGACACACACACTGAGAAAGCCCCTCTCTCAGACAGCATGCAATTTCAAAAAAATATCTCTTTTGTGCTTGAATGTTCAAATACGCACACAATTATGTCAAAATGCCCTTCGTGTTTAAACATAGTCAGTTGTGTCTTAAATAAATGTAAATAGTCGAGTGAAAAACGGATGTGTATCAGTTGGTCTTAAAGGGATAGCAGTCTAATTTACCTGCTGCTGTCTGTCATGATTAATGTTAATCACTCACTGCACTTGACTGAATCACTTTTGGATCTTTAAGAATCAGTTTGATTGATACAGTGAAGACTATGCAGTGTTTTATACACTAAATTAAATTTCTGTGAAATTTCTTACTACATGTTAAAGGGGTCCCAGGATATACCCATTTTTCACAAGTTGATATGATTCTTTAGAGTCTTAATGAAAAGTCTGTAACATAGTTTGTTTAAAATTTCTGAATTGTAGTGTAAAAAAACTTTTTTTAATCGAGATTAAAATATTTATTATATATATATTATCATAATGTAAATCGAATTGCATCGTGAGCTGAGTGAATCACTACATCCCTAAAAATTAGGATTGTTTAAATTTGTGTTTATTTCATTATATTAATAGTTGTTTTGGGATCATTTACACAGCAGCACACATACAGTGACTATGACTGTGTCTGATGTATATTTAGAGGAAATACCTTGGGCATTCATTAAGGTACTGCTATTTGCCTCTAAGGCTGTAATTTTTTTCTACTAAAGTTATGTACCCATTAGGTGTTTCACATTTGATGTAGGTCCCAGTTGCCCCTCTCCTCACCTCTAGTCTGGCAAACAAGTTGTGGCATGTAAAAAGGAACTTTTTGCTTTTTATGCATCCTTCCCTGTCTCCTCTGGATAAATGATCCTTTATTGTTTCAAAAAAGCCTCAAGGTACAAGTGCTCTGCAGTTCTAAGTCTTTAATTAGGTTCTTTTTTTTTCTCATGGGAAATAGATAATAGTTTAATGTGGCATAGCTTGTGTCCCAGCATCAGGTTCCAATTGTAGGTAGGGTGGCTGGCATGAGAGAGTGTGTTTGTGAGAGTTTCATGACTAGTTTTGGCTCATGGCCCAAATTCCTTAACTATAGTGTTTGTGTGTTGCCTGGTTGGACTTTGTCTCAGTCACAAGTGAACGGCTATTTTTGCATGTACTGTATGTGTCTTCTTTAACATGCTGTGTGTGATGTGTGCAAACCTGGTGACCAACTACAAAAAATGTCTTACCTCTGTATTTGCCAAGGGTTTATGTCATGTATTAAGTCATGTTTTGCTTGGGGATCAAATAATCATTTTACTCACTGAAATGCAAATCAGTTTCTAACCTTTAAATAATGGGTTTTTTTTTGGATTGTTTTGGTTGGTTTTCTGTCTGCTTTATCCATTAAAATAAAACTACCATAAAAATTTGCAGACACTTCATTTCTTTGTAAGTGGGCTAACTTACAAAATCAGCAGGGGATCAAATAAATATTCCCCCCACTGCAAGTCTTTTTCTTTTTATCTGTATTTATTATCTTTATATATTTTTATATATTTTATCTATATTTATTATCTTTATACTTATTTCTTTTTACTAAGTTATTAAATTACTGTTCAATTAGTTTAATAATTTTTCAGTACTTTTTGAGGATTTGTTTGAATTTTTACTTCTGAATTACCATAGTATTCTGCAGTGAAATTTAGTTGGTATCTAAAATGTAGACGTCATAGCAACTTTATTTAAAGTAAATTATTTAATATTTATCAAATATATATCACGTCTTTAAATAAATAAGTTGTTATTTTTGCCATAATTGAGCAGCCCCAGTTGTTTTTCTCTAAGAGGAACAGAATAGTGTCTATGATATTCTTCAATTTTTCTCCCTTTTGTGTTCCATAGCTGACGCAGAGTAAGTGATTGTTAGGTTAATTATTTTTTTTAAACTTTACAGATGAAATTCCAAGTATGCAGTGAACATGTCAAGTACCTAAAGCAGTCACATGCTTCAGTACTGTTTATGGCCCAACAAAGCCATGATCCTCACTTGCCAAACATTTCAGTCACACAGGTTCCTTCTTTTTCTTGGAGAGCTGAGTTCAGATAAGGGAATGTCTACAAGCAGAATGTTTCACTTACAGATTTTTCCATTCTTGTTCCTGCAGGTGTTCTGTTTGCTTTGATCTCCTGACAAACTGGTACTTTGAGAAAGAGGGGAGGCTGTACTGTCACAAACACTACTGCGAGAAGTTTGGGGAATTGTGTCATGGCTGCTCGCTGCTTATGACTGGACCTGCTATGGTAAGAAAAGCCATGTGAATTTGTCTAAATTGCATGTCAGTGTGTTTATTTTTCAGAGTTTCAGCAAAAAAAAAAAAAAAAATCCTCTGAGAGAGTAAAGAATTAGACTATTCTTAGAAAGGCCTTAAGAAGAAGATTTCACAAGGCAAATGCTAACCTGCACAAGAACCACTCAGATAACATGCCATTGTCTCATTAAGTAAATATTTGCATGGCTAAAACAAGAGGTCTAACGAAGGCAGGCAAAAGTCAATAAGTGCAGATGTTTCATGGTACTGAAGAGGTCACTGATAAGGTTAAGGGTGGTTTAAACTTTCTTTTCCACTTTTCCACTCCTAATGTGAGCAAATGAATCACATAAGTGATACTTGTGGGAGCAAATCATATGAAACACACAAAGCTTGAATCTTTCCTTGCATCATTATTACAAAATGATTTCTCATACTTATGATTCTAAAACTTCCCTGCAGCTGTCTCTCGCTTGAATCACAATTTACTTAACCTCATGTTAAGTATCATGAAAGATTTATTGAAGAACGTTTCTGTTGATTTTATCTACGAAGATCAACTGAATCTAATACTGTCCAGCTCCAAAATGAACATTTGAATTAAGCTTAATTAAGCTTTCAGAGCTTAAAGGTATCGATTCCCAAGACTCCCTAATATGGACAGCTGTAACATTATTCAAATATTTGTTTTGTGTTTCTTTCTTCTCCTCCTAGGATATATAACTCATTCGTTTGTCTTTGAATCATAGTGGTCTTTATATCATATCTTACTGGAATCATATCTCAGTCTTGATTTCAGACTAGCTGTGATTGCTGACTATTATAAATGATCTCATTCCTGTGAGCAGACTGACTGTGATCTGAAGGCTGGAGTGGCCTCAGTGTTGTGTGCTGTTTCATCATGCGTCTGGAATGCCTTTGCATGATCTTCAATGAGGAGCTGTGTAATTATGACGAAGCCGTATCAATGTGTGAGAGAGACTTCCAAATCCATCTTTTATTTAATCGAATCAGTGCTAAGAAAAAAAAACGGTAGTTTTTCAATGGGTTCAGAGAGAAAAGGGGGAGAGAGAAGAGAATTTGCCAGCGAGCAAATCTCATAATGGGCCTTTTCTGTTTGGGCCCAGATTGACGGATGCCAAGTATTTCTGGTCAGGGTGCGTTGCCAATTGTGGGCTCAGAAGCACAACCGGCAGGGTGTCAAAACCTCTGAAAGACAGGCAGGAAGAAATCACATGCACAGCTGAAGTGCTGGTTTATATGTGTTTGTGCATTTGCATAGACCATCCATGATAATGAAAACTTCTCTTTGGGTGGATTAAAGTTACTCACTGCTCAGCTGAGTTCAGTTTTTAATCGTATCCCCACCTCTTTTCTTCATCCTGGAGTTTAAATTGTCTAAAAGCTGATGTTGTGGATCTGCTACCGCTTTTTAGCATATCAAATTCTTGGGTGACCAACTCTAATGTAGATTTTTTTATTTATTTTTATTTATTTATATGTTCTGTGTTCAGTTAGCCGTGGTGATATGACTCCTTGTGTCCTAAGGGAGGGGAGGCTCTTTCACAAAGTACTGCTGGGAAACAGTCTTTCTCACATGCACATTCACACTCTGCTGTAACACACAGACAGGAATGATGTATATGCACTAAACACTAGAACACCATGCTTACTCACAGGTTGAACCAAGTGTCAAGCTGTTACACTAACTTCCATTGTAAATGTAGACATTTGATTACATCACTCCCATACTTTGTCAGGACGGTGAGTTATTATTTTATATACAGTACAATGCATAAAAAAACATATACATACATATATATATTAATTCTGTGAATGTTATTATTATTATTGAGTGTTATGGTAATTTGCCATGGTGAGATTCTTTGACATTTTATGCTAGAATGAACAAGTAGTCATAAAATCCTCTAATTGCCTGTCTACATGTTCTGAACTCTGATTGTTGAATAGTTTAGACTTCATGAGGGGGTGTGGCTTCCCCAGCCAAGAAATTACCCAAGAATTTGGTTAGTCAAACCCCGGGACCGTTGATTCACAGCTTGGTAAACATAACTGCTAATCTGCCTTTTGTGGTTCACATTAAATGAAACCTCAACGTGACCTCATACTTTCTCAATTCAGCCACACTGAAAGGAAGAGCCAGAGGGTTATTGGTTAACTAATTTTCCATTCAAATAAAAGAACAAAAGGTTGTTTCTAACCCTTCTTAATTGACAGCTATTTTTATATTGAATTTATACAAGTAAATGAGAGTGGGCAAACCGTGTGTTTATCTTGGTATTGGTGTTTGGTATTGAGACTTTTTGAGTTGTTATGCTATATACAGTGTGTGTGTGGTATGTGTGTGTATATGTATGTATGTATGTATGTATGTATATATATATATATATATATATATATAAAAACATTAGAGCTGTAAAGAAAGGAATCTGGGGTAGTTCATTGTTTACATTTAAAAGATGTGCGGGTGTTTGATTTATGCAGTTGATTTCTGTGGAATTTTATCTGCTAATTACTAGTAAACAGATGTTTATGGTTAATGTATTTCCTGTAAATTCTCAGATTAAAATGTTATGTATGGTTGCATATTTGAATGTTTTTTTCCGGTTTATTAATTTTTCAAGAGCCTGCGTTAGAGGTAGGTGGTGTTAAACAGAGATTGACAGAAATTATGTGTTGTCTAAGGCAGTGGTTTTCAACCTGTGGTCCGCGGCCCCCTAGTGGGCCGCGGTGGTATTGCAGGTGGGCCGCCAATTATTTTCTATCACATGCATAGTGATAATTTTGACTTATGTCTGTTCTAGAGATGTTACAACTTTTTGATAAAGCTCTGATTGGTTTTCTTTTGGAAATATGTTTCAAATTAATCCTGAATGCATTTATGACTGTAAAAGCACAATTGCAAAATTGATAAAAAAAATCGCGATAGTTTTTTTTTTTTTTTTTTTTGTCCATATCGCACAGCCCTAGTTTATTCAATAAATATAGTTTAAAATCTAGCTTCTGAGTACTAAGTTATTAACCCAACAATAGCGGGGTCAGTTAATTTTTTTGAAGTGGGCCGCGCAAACATATGTGTTTGGTTGTGTGGGCCGCGAGTTGAAAAAGGTTGGGAACCACTGGTCTAAGGGCATGGGATCATGGCTGTGGAGAAGGGTCTGGCAGCCTTATGTCACTTCTGATAACAGACAGACTCAGACACATGCAGGTGTTACAGAAAAAGACAGGATACACACTCACGTCACTGTTAAAGAACGTAGACTGTAGGAAGACCGTGCACTGACACAAAGCAGCTAAAGCACAATGAGGGCATGATCCACCATGTCTGGGCTTGGCAGAGAGAGCAATCTGCATACACGCAGGATACAGGAATATCCCAGAAAGAGTGCATCTGGACAACTGTCAGGCCTGGTGTTGCTGGTACTGAGGATTATTGTAAGACCGTATGGCAGTGTTCTGATGTGGACTGGGCATTCGTGTGTTTCAGGTGGCAGGAGACTATAAATACCATCCCGAATGCTTCGTGTGTTTAAGCTGCAGAGTGGTGATTGAGGATCAGGATTCCTATGCCTTAGTGGAACGTACTAAACTCTACTGGTGAGCAACTTTACACATTTCACCTTCAAACTGTACATGTATTTACTGTAGACTGTACTGGTGAGGAAACTTTACACGCATTAGATCCAAACTGTAGTGATGATTCCTCTCTGTTGACTTTACAAATCTTAGCTAGGGTGACCAGATGTCCCAGTTTTATGAGGTGTGTCCGTTTAGTTTTTTTGCAAGGAAACTTATTTTATGCAAATCTGGCCTTTTGACATTCATTTTATAATCTTATTGATTCATTCTTTAATAAATTGACCCATTTATTTGAAAGTACCAACTTACAAAATAATGGTTTTATGTACACACATTTTTTCTATTCATGTTTCATGAATAATGCCCATTAGTTCAAAATTTTACTGAGGAAACATCACATAACTGCGAACAACCCATAAGTAGCCTTTTCAGGTTAAATTCAACCTGTCGGAACTTAAATGCATATTTGAGTTCAGGTAAGCAGCGATGTTTAATACTTGTATATTTAATCATAACCTCCCAATCTCCTTTATTTATTTTGACTGTAGTTTCACTTCATTTGTTGTTTTCAGTAAAGCGCAGGCAGGTTGACACACATCTGCGTGTTTCATAACATGTCTAGAAATGACTTGCTCTTGTCAGGTCTTGTCCTGAAAGTTCAGGTCCTAAAGTTTTCGAACTCTAGTGATGCATTTCAACTTCTCTCTCTTACTCAGTGGTAAATGCTACAAGCAGGTGGTCCTAACACCAATGCTGGAGAAGCGGGGTTTGGTTGACTCTCCAACGGACCTGCTCCCTCACACAGTGACTCTGGTGTCCATGCCTGCTGCCACCAATGGCAAAAGAGGTTTCTCTGTCAGTGTGATTAGAGACTGCACCAGTGCCACGGCCAGTGTTCAAGTCAAAGAGTAAGTAAAGACATGTGAAATTAACACTTGATGTATTTTTTTATTACTTTTGCTTGAGATCTTTGTTAAGCAAGCAGTCAAATAAAGCTGAATATGTTGAGAAACATTTGGAATAATAGAGACTTGCTTAAGTTATTTATCACCTCGGAGATTCACCACAATGTCACCACACCCAGTGCCAGAGACAGATGGAATGTGTTGCATAACTGTGGTGATACGACTGCGTATGCTGGACTGAGGGAACAAACTGCAACTTTCTTTGTGTTCTTCAGATGTGAAACCATAACAAAAAGCTATGAGATTCATATCCATATTCATGTCTTTTCATGATGGGAATCTCCCAAAATCTTATCCTTATAGGGTCAGAGGGATGCATATTAGTCCAGAGGTTCGGAACGCCATCCATGTTGGGGACCGAATTCTGGAGATCAATGGACTCCCGGTGTCAGCTCTGATGGAGGAGGAGGTACTTTGCATTTTTACTACTACCATGCTTGGTATTAGTTTTGAGGTGAGGTGAAATTGTGCCAACGTTAACTTGTTTAATCAATGTGACAGTACAGAGGAACAGCATGGTAAGCATTTGGAATACAAACTCATACTATAGCTTGTCCTAGTACTTACAATGACACTCCGTTCATCTATGGTAATTATTTTAACCTTGTCATGCACTAAATTTACACAACTCCCAAGAAACAGGCTGTGTTTGTTATATGGCTTTGATGTGTTTCTTTTTGGATCTTAATACATATGACACTATGGCTGCATTTATACTTGGCATTAACACGCGATGATCGTGATCCGATCAAGCAGATCGGATCATCAGTCAATCAGAACATGTGTTTTTACACTTGGCAACATCATCTGACTTTTCTGTCTGGATAACCTATCGGATCTGTCTTTCCTGCACAATATTTAAGTAAATCTGCAGAGGATGGCCCAGTGCAAAGTCAACCTGAAGCGGTGGGTTTTCTTTTGAAAATCATTTTCAGTCGTGGGTCATTTTACAAATCAGAGAGGGGTGTAGGAGTCTCATAGTGCTCCACACAAATTTTTTTTAATGACAGTTCGCGAAAAGGGGGTAGCGTTTTTCGTAATGTCGACCTGTGTATGCAGACACGATGGCTGGATTGCGTTTACATTGAGATCCACAATGCGTCCCCGACTACCTCTGGACCAGAACACGCTTATCGAATAACATTCTGATCACAAGTGCATTTACACTTGTCTTTTCAATGTGTATGTGGACAACATCCGGATACTGGTCGCATGTTGATGCCTAGTGTAAACGCAGCCTTTGTTGATGTTGCATAAGCAGTATTTAGTTTTCTAAAAAGTAGTGCAAGAATTTAACTTTGTAATGCATACCTATCTTGGGAGTTATGTGTATGTAGACTCTTGGACTAAAGTGACTTGTCAGCTCCTACAGTATGTAAGTGCTTTGCATTCTCATTGTGCATTTGTAAATGTAATTTAATTTTCCCACCATTTCTCCTTAACGTCTGAATTCCACTGCTTTACTTCTGCTGTCATGGATTTGTGTGCCTTAATTTAATCTTGTACAAGGAGGTTTTTGGACAGACTTTGTTTGGCAGCCCTCTGCCCGATGTAATAAGCAGCCTAAAGATTTTTTGTTATTAAGGACGTAGCACTATCTGATCACTTCTGTATTATCTTTGATATATTGATCTCTGCTACCACTGAATCTAGATCTGTCTCTGTCAGAAGGAGATGCATTAACGAGAACACAATTCATTTATGGAGGCTATATCTTTAACACCACGCATTTCTGCAGACTCTGTTGAAATTGTCCTTGATTCCTTCAACTCAAAAATTAAGAATGTTATTGATGATATTGCTCCAATAATAGTCAGTAAGAAAACAAACATACATAAATCAGTTTTGAGAAGATCAACAGCAGTTCAGACTATGAAAAGACAATGCAGAAAAGCCGAGCAGATGTGGCGGAAGACAAAACTTGAAATTCACTATAACATCTATAAAGACAGCCTTAATGTGAAATTAGCCACAGCTAGACAAAATTTCTTCTCAAACCTTATAAACAGTAACTTAAACAACACTCGTACTCTTTTTGCCACTGTTGAGAAACTGACACCCCCCCCCCCCCCCAGTCAGATTCCCAGTGAAATGCTCTCAGACAGCAAATGCAATGAGTTTGCTTCCTCCTTTTCTGAGAAGATCATCAGTATCAGGAAGGCGATTAGCACATCCTCAAGCCATGCAGAGGTCAGACAGATTCAGCCACAATATCAAAAAGATACTATGTCTATTTTTGAAGGAACTGATAGCAAAGTTCTGGAAGACATAGTGCAGCACCTAAAATCGTCCACCTGCTATCTTGACACACTTCCCACATCTTTTTTCAAAAAGTGTGCTAAACTGTTTAGAAGCAGATCTTTTAGAAGTGGTGAATGCCTCACTTCTTTCTGGGACATTTCCAAACTCCCTGAAAACAGCAGTTAAGCCCCTCCTGAAAAAGAGCAATCTTGATAACACCATTTTGAGCAATTTTAGACCAATATCTAATCTTCCTTTTATAGGCAAAATTATAGAAAAGGTAGTTTTTAATCAGCTGAACAAATACTTAAACTCAAATGGATACCTGGATAATTTTCAATCTAGTTTTTGACCACATCACAGTGCAGAGACAGCACTCATTAAGATAATAAATGACTTAAAGCTGTCCTCCAGGTTTTATTGCTGTTGTGACCCTAATCAAAATAACCACAAGAGTATATGAACTTCTGAATTTGGATTGTTTGTTCAAGGTGGAGGACTTGATCCATCGGACCAGTCAGACACTGCAGCTGTTGATGGAATATGATCCAGTCAGACAGCGTCTGGACCGGCTCCGCCTGGGCTCCTGCAATCAACTGGGTGTTCCCGCAGCTTCCCGTATGCGTATGTCCTCCTCAGCAGATGCTGAGATTGAACGAAGTGTCACAGTGGGCAATGGGACGTTAAAAAGGAGGTCCCTCAGGTAACTTATGTCATCCAATTAGGTGTCATCACGAGGCATGTGTAGGTTCAACATTCAAAGTTGGAGCACATTTAATTAATATTTTTGATTCCTTGTGTATGTGGATATACAAAGGTGGTGCAAATAAATACATTATACAATTGATTAACCTTTTCCAATTGATATTAAGTTTGTAAAAATACTTTTGTCTTTGTCTTTGTATTGTAGACGTAGCAACAGCACCTGCAAGTCTCCAGTGTCTTCATCTCCAAAGGACCCTCCGATTCTAACTCGAGATATCGGGCGCTCTGAATCCCTACGTTCTACTTCTAGTTGCTCCCACCGTATATTCCGTCCCTGTGACCTCATCCATGGAGAAATCCTAGGAAAAGGCTTCTTTGGACAGGCCATCAAGGTGTGTGTTCATTCAACCTTTCCTCATTTTCTGTTTATTGCAATGTCTAAAACTGGTCATTGATTCCTTAATGTTGTCTAGAAGAGCTGGTTCACTGCATTGAAGCTTAGTTCAGTGCTGGAAGACAGGCTTGAATTTGCTTTCGTAAATGATGAGAAGTAATTCAGATTCCACAGTTATGAATTGTGGTTTCTTTGTTGTATTATTGAATAACTTAGCTAAAGCACTTCTTTAGTGGCATAGTAGTTCCATTCACAGTTGGCAGAAGGATGCAGATGAAATTCATTAAAACTATTTGGTTTCAATATTTTGGAAGATCTGGAAATAATTTATCTTCCAAACCTAATGCTGTGTGATTTTGATTTATTTTGTAGGTGACCCATAAAGCCACAGGTGAGGTGATGGTGATGAAGGAGTTGATCCGCTGTGATGAGGAGACACAGAAAACATTCCTAAAGGAGGTATGAACATCCCTTTTTCACCACATGCATCACTCATTTCTCCCATCTGATTACCATGTAATTTTTTTCCTTCATGTCTCCTATCTGCTTTTATTCCTTCCATCCCACTGTTGTCTGCTCAGGGCCAGTATCAGGGTGATTTAAACAGCAGATAAAACAGATCCATGTGGCGCCGGGATTTAGTGTTGCTGTAGCGTTTGTGATTGTTTTCAGAGGAAAATAGACTTAGTCTAGATTTATCCAGACTGTATTTAGTATGAATCATTTCAAGTCAAGTCAAGTTGGGCTTTATTGTCATTCTGCTACATGTGTGGACATACAGTGGAACGAAATGTCGTGCCTCACAGGACCACGGTGCTACATAAATACAGACATACAACAATTAAGTAAAAAAGTGTAAACCTTTAAACAACTAAACTACTGACGGATTTTGACAATAAATATACTATATATAAATGTTTTCTTATACATAAACTTAAAAAAAAATAAATACAGACTAGGGCTGCACGATGTGTCGTTTAAGCATCGATATCGCGATTTACGAATCCACGATAGTCACATCGCAGGATGTGCGATGTAGGCTGTCGTAGTTGATCCGTTATTCATTAACTGTATGGGCCAGAGAGAGAGAGAGAAAGCGCTGTCTTGCTCTCTCTCCCTCGCGCATATTAATCAATTGACACGATGGTGTCAATGTTTAAATCATTTAAAATGAGAATGTAAGTGTGCTCACCCCATTTCTGTTTGTAAGAATAAATTAGATTAGATTTCATATCGCAATATATATCGCAGAAAAATAAAATATAGCAATGTAATTTTTTCCCAATATCATGCCGCCCTAATACAGACTACACAAATGCTTTACATAATACTGTACATGTGCAAAGGGAAACATCATAAGTCAAGCAGCTGGCTGGGGAACAGTGCAAGATGATTTGTGGTGCATGAGCATGTAAACATACGTATATTACAGAGTATTTTTTTGGATTATGTACACACTGTAGTGTGTGAAAAGTGTACAGGCCCACTCACCTGTGTGTAGCACACTTCAATTTGCACACACACACATAAAAAGTAAACAGTAAAATAAAAAAAAGTTTCAGACAGTTTTCAGATTTTAAGAATCTTAGCAATTAGTATTTACTCCCCTCACTTTCTCTTTCCCTCTCTCTTTTGCAGGTAAAAGTGATGAGAAGTCTTGATCACCCACACGTTTTGAAGTTCATTGGGGTTTTGTACAAGGACAAGCGGCTTAATCTGATAACGGAGTTCATTGAGGGAGGCACTTTAAAGGATTTTATCCGAGATGCGGTGCGTCCTGATTTTAAAATCCCCTTTTTCCTTTCCTCTTGCTTCTAGGAAGGACTGTATATCAAATGTTAGTGGTTTAGTCTTTATCACTGTCTTCGTTCACCTGAGATTAACTTTATAAGGTGGAAGGGAGAAGGACAGGGTATAGGGGCTATAAAATACAAACAGTCGTTAAAAATGAGAGGAAGAAAATGCAGTTGTGTGGTTGCAGTGGATGAGAGGTAAAAAAGGTATGAAGTGTTTCCAGGTGAGGGATTCTAGAGAATGTTTTCCAGATCCCCCAGTGGGTTTGCTTTAAAATATGGGTCTCAACATAAAACACAAGGATAACAGATGATATACCTCTGCTTCAGTCTTTCATTATGTCTCTCTATTGCGCTATAATGTTTTCTATAAAAGTGTGTCTGTAATAAGTGGCTGCCGTTGAGTATGATTTCCTCTCTAATTCATGGATAGCATAGTGTGCTTGTCACACTGGGCTGTATTATAGTGTGGTTATAAACTAGGCCAGCAATTCATCTCTCTCTCTCTCTCTCTCTATCTCTATGTTTTTGTCTCCCTGTCCCTACAGGACTCATTCTCATGGGAACAGAGAGTTAGTTTTGCAAAAAGCATTGCATCTGGAATGGTGAGTGGTCTTCTGGGTCTGCACACATATAGCTTGGTAAACAATAAAAGCTATTGTTGTAAAATATTTGAGGTACTATTGGTCCAGAGTTGACAGTTATATATACATACTTTGAAGGAAACTGTGAGATTATTAATTTTTTGGGGATGTAAAAAAAAAAATCCCATTCAAGCTTAATATTCAGAGACTAAGAGTAAGACTTCCATAGGTTGATTTTGCATGTGAAGTGTCAACAATTTGGGTCTGGTACTTCCAGCATTATGTTGTTGTTTTAGTGTCTCAACCAGTCTGATGCAACAACATCTGAGTAGTTGAAGACAGACAAGCAACTTTCTGTTTAGCAGGAGGATTTGTTGTGTCCTGTTGCCTAGTGCTGCTGATTGCATCACTTTTTCAGTTTTTGTCTTTGTTCTTCTTTTTGTATTGGCGATCAAGAGGTCTCATGCAGTTTGGTCTTTCCTTGGATGCAAGCTCTTTTTCTGTCTCATCTGATTTATTTATTTATAGTTTATTTATTCTCTTATTCTTTCAGGCATATCTGCATTCAATGAGCATCATACATCGAGATCTCAACTCTCACAACTGCCTGGTCAAACTGGTACGGGAGCACCCATTCCACATATTAACTCAGATTAACGTCTACACTTATTTGGCCTTGCTTGCAGAGCCAAGGGCCTAGAAACAGGTTTTCATAACCAAGAAGAGCTGACAGGCTTGTGTCAGCACAAACAAAACTGCTAAAGTAGACAAGAACTTAAGCGGTAGAGAGAAACCTCACTGAAGGGGGATCAACGCTTCATATTTTTACTAGTCCTGCCAACATTTTCAGTTAACATTGTTTTTGATCTCTTATCTTGTATTCCAATAAGCTTATAGGATATCAATATTTTAGAAACAAATAAAATTTTACAATTCTCCATTTCAATTTTGATACAACAGCAAAAATCACTAGCCAAAAATAAACATTATTAAAGACAAGAGACAACCAGTAAATAAGAACAAATTAACAAATTACAAGTATAACAAATTACAAGTAATAGGACAATTAAATATAAGCCTATAGCACAAAGATAGAAATGAAATGATGCTTTAGGTTTTTTTATGTTTGTAGATGTTTAGGTACAGAAATTGAAAAGTCACATATAAAATAACATTTGCATATTCTTCACAAGTGCAATTTCTGATTCATATTAGATTGTGTAATTTCAAAATCAGAAGCAAAAACAGATTAACCTGACTTCAGCTTTGTGAAATTATGCTACATAAAACTTCTGTCTGAAACAGAAACATCAGGTGGGCTGAATGAGATGCAGATTCACTCTCTGACAGCAGGTGGCGCTTATGGATCAGTACAGTAATGCAGCGTTTCCCTTGTAACTGTTGTAAACATGGCAGGAGTGTGCATATTAACACTAATTAAAGACCGCGTGAATCGAAAGTTTGCGACTGATTTTACTTCCGTATTTTGACGTACTTCCAAGAGAAAATGGTTTGATTGAAAATAGGGTTTCGGGGGAACCTCATCATAAAACGCACCTCCTTGCCATTTCTGTTAGTTACGTGTTGTTTCCTCCACGCAATGTCAACGTTCATGGGGCACTGACAGTTGGAGGGGCGTGCTTAGGCTAATGCCTTAGGTCAGACTGACGTCATCACAGAAGGTCCGTCGCTTAAGAGGAGAGGAGCATTCTCAGATTTGTATTGAAGATTACGAAGGCAAACTATTTTTTTTTGTGTGGATTGACTTGCACGGATGGATTGTTCACCACAAAAATAGCAATGTGCGCTAACAAAATAAATATAATCAATTTTGATTTAATGTGTATTTTAAATGCATTATACTGAGACAAAATGAAAAGAAAACGTCAATCTGAAAACAGTCACTTATGTTCCCCTCAGAAATGGATTCTTGTAAAGTTCAATGTTTGGATTTTCTTTCTATATTTTGTGCATCATGAACAGTGGCCTGCTACAGTATTTTCTCCTCTTTGTGTGCGTCTTCAGGATCTCTGGCCTCTGTTAATGGCTGTTTACAGTTCAAGTATAATAAAAACAATATTTCCACACAAATGGCCAATTTTGAGAGAATTATTGTAGTGCAGTTTGTGTGCAAGCACGGAACAGAAGACAGTCTGAAATAAAACAAAAAATGTACAGTCACTCGGTGCATCTGTACACCATTGTATAAATTCAATATAGATGAATCATTGTTAAAGCTACAAAGTTACTTGCCAGTACAGGTATTCTGACATACTTTTGTATGTATTTGCCCGTTCATGCGGCAGAACTGAAAGAAGTTGTGGCCTGATCGGGCAAGTGACAAAATCCGTCTGACAGATCCGTCTACTGTCCCGAACGTCTTTCACGCTGGCCCCGGGCCATCGGGCAGTCCTTATTATTGTCGAGCCCCGAGGGTGAAGATCTGTTCACTCTTGAGGATTGTTTAGTTAGTGGAAAGAAGATAAGACAGGAAATGCTGGCTGACCCTTACTGACCTCAGTGTTTCACATATCATGAGTGAATCACTTATGACAAGCTATTTAAAGAACCTTTTTTAAAGAGAACAAACCGCATGCCTTTGGGGCTTAGTAAAACATTTAGACAAGCACAAATAGTTTAAAGCTAAGATAGACTTCTGGTGTTATCAAAATCTTTCTTTTTACTTTGTGAATTAGATTTTTTATTTTATTTTCATTTTTATTTTTTATTTTGTTTTTCTTAATTTAATCTATTTATAAATTGATTTTTATTTATTTATAAATACATTTGCTTTTATTTATTTACTTTTTCCCAAAATTCTTTAGATTTCCTTTGTACTCCTTGAATTTATATCATACACCTAGCACTACCTGTCATGCTAAACATTTTTGCATATTAATATTTTTTGTTCCACTTGTCTGACGCCTGCAGGACAACACTGTCGTTGTGGCAGACTTTGGTCTGTCTCGTCTAATCATGGAGGACAAGGTCAAACAGCCAACCCCTGACAAACCAGCCAATAAAAAAAGACTGTTCAGACGCATTGACCGTAAGAAACGCTACACGGTGGTGGGGAACCCATACTGGATGGCCCCAGAAATGCTTAATGGTGAGAAGAGAGTATTACACTAAAGATAGTGCTTCCATAAGACTTAAGTTCAGATTTTGCCACCATGGTCACGTAATGAATTGTGGTAGTCCATTAAAGATCATTTATACAAAAGGTTTTTCAAATAACTTTTGAATCCAACATCTTTTTGTTTTGTTTTGATTTTTCGTCTTTAATCCAGACTCCAAGCTCTGGTATAACCTTCACTTACATACATGATTAATTTTAAAATTGGGTTAGTAGTATCACTTTCAACCCTGGATTGTGGTGCCAAAGATAAAATAATTCCAGTGTAGTGATGAAAGGTTCTAAATCAAGCTGGTTAAAAGCAAACAACTGAACAATGCTTGTTTCTTTAAATCTTAATGGTAATCTGGTAATCCCAGAAACATTTAGATGCTGCATCTGAAAGATTAAAAAAATGTCAAACAGTAACTAGAATGGTGTACTTCCTCTCTGTTAATCTAATTTAACAGTTTAGTTGTATATAAATAAATAAAATCACCTTTATTGCTTTCTGAGAATATTGTGCTCAAGTTCTTTGTGCGTGTGTTCCTCCAGGTAATTGGCATAGTCTGCTATAAACATAGGTGTTTTTGTAGGCTTGTTTTTCTTAATGAATGTCTTTTATCTGTGTGTAAACAGGTAAACGCTATGATGAGAAGGTGGATATTTTCTCCTTCGGCATTGTGCTTTGTGAGGTAAGAGTCGTTTGTTGTGGTAAACATCTCTGACTTTATGAGGACAGCACGGGTTCTTAGAACTGTCATTTATGTAAGCACTTGCATACGAATGTCGGAAAGCCAAAAGCAAATGTTACGCTCTACTGGTTTGAGTCAACACTGCTATATTTCATTTTCAGTTATGCAAGAGGACACTTAAAAGTTTCCTGTTTACTTCACTTCCATTTGTCCTTCTTAATTCTGAACTCTTCTTTTGGTATAGATTATTGGTCAGGTTTATGCAGATCCCGAGTGTCTCCCGAGAACGCTGGATTTCGGGCTCAATGTGAGAAAATTCATTGAGAAATTTCTTCCTGAGCACTGTCCTCCGGCTTTCTTCGCATTGGCTGTGGCTTGTTGTGATCTCACCCCTGACAACAGGTTAGTGCCACTATGTTTTGTCACGAACGCCTTTCTTTTTTTCAGCAGTAATAATGAAAGGTGAGTTTAAAATGTAAACAAGACAAATGACAGATGTGAAATGATCATTTCCCTGGGGTGGGTTAAGGTGGTGTGGCGTTATGATTAAAGATCTGCGCTGGTAAAACCCTGAACTGGGATTTTTAGAGTTGGTATCATACAGAGAATGCTTTTATTCAGCAAGGATCCATTAAAATAATTAAAAATGATCAACTATTATGTGAATGTATTGTTCAAATAAATGGTGTTCTTTTGAACATTCAGTTCAGCGATTCCGAATGTTTTCAATTTATAATAATAATAATAGAAAATAGAAATTTCTGGGAATAATATAAATGTTTCTTGAGCACCAAATCAGCATATTCAAACAATTTCTGAAAGATCATGTTAAGACTGGAGTAATGATGCTGAAAATTCAGCTGTCATCACCGGAATAAATAACATTCAAACTTATTCAAATATAAATTTTGAATTGTAGCGGTATTTCACAATATCACTGCTTTTACTTTTTGATGAAAAAATGTGAGCATAAAAGACTTCTTTCGAAAGCCATACTGACCCCAAACTTTTGAACAGTAGTGTATCTAGATATTTTATGAATAATGGTGATTTAATATTACCCTATAATAGACAGAAATAGTTCCTGTTCTTACCTCTTTCCACTTCCGGTCTCCTTCAGGCCTGCTTTTCAGAAGTTGGAGGACTGTTTTGAGGCATTGACTCTGAATCAGGAGTTGAATATCCCACTGCCTGCAGAACTGGATGATCTTCAGCAGAAGTTTTGGAGGACTTATGGACCCAGTGAAATTGCGTCTGAAAACCAGGAAAACATCATAAACTAATCCAACAGCAGCACAGGCTGAGATATGGGCTGGAATCCTTTTTATTTTCTGGATTAGTTTACAGAACTGAATCGGAGCATTTACCTTGGGTTTGCATACGGGGAACATGCTGTTGCTGGCGTTCTTTGGTGAGATCTGTCATGACACTCAGAAAACGTCTAGAACTGCGAAGTGTTCTTGGCAGACGTCTGTTGAAGAAACAGGTACTATTTCAGTGACCCTGAACGTCTTTCTGACATTTTATTTCCTTCTGTCTAACTCCGATGGTTTAGTTATGATTTAACCATGCATCACAAAACCTTTAAGACTGCCTACCACTAATTAAGTTATAGATTTGCCTAATGAAGTTTCAAATGTCAGATTTATGTAAATGAATTGTGTAGCATCCATTATACTGGTCAATGAGTATTTTTCAATCACAACGAAAGTGTGTTTGTCATTAAACCTTTCAAGAACATGTCTGGGTCATATGGTTCCCCCCATAAAAAAATGTTGTGAGGAATTTGAGACCATTAAGATTTGACTTTTAGGATCGTTATGTTCACCCCCCTCCCAGATTCTCAGTAATGATATTTAAAGTTTTATTGTTAATGCTGATTTAAATAATAAAAACACCATTGAGGATATTGGGAATTATAGTGCTTAGTTGTCAAGGAAATTTATTTAAAAAAATAGGATCAAATGTGACCTTGACATGTTTTCAGGTGATTAACCTCTTTATTTCAAATAATAAAAGATATGGAAGGTTCTTTTGACTCACCATGTTGAAACTCTATTGTTGAACCACACTGCCCCCTGCAGGTAGTAGTGCTTAAGTGCACTCAATCCCTTTACCACTAGCACTTGAGGTCCTGACCTCTGCAACTTTACAATCCAAAGACAGAGAGTGATAAAACTCTTATGAAAAGAAGTAATAATGTTTCTGAGATCAGATTTGATTTCCTATGTGTGGTTTCTTGGAAATGCGTCTTACATTATTCTTGATACATCAGCAATTTGAAAACTGGAGTTTATTTTACTGTTATGGACTCACCTTGTAAATATAACATGACAGGGTAAGGATCTTTTTTTTTCTCCGTATCTAAACCTGTTCTGGAGTTGTATTCTCCAAGTGAAATGATAAGTGAGATCCTAATGCTGGATATTGACCAGCTGTGTCTGTACTGAAACAGGCTGTTATCGAAATGTCTGCAACACAGAATTGAACGAGTGACGTTTTGTGAGGACGTTTGAAAATGATTGTCATCCATGTTTGGATAACAAATAACGTTTAAATTAACTGGATATATATTGTTCATGTTTGTATAGATTTGCACTCATGTGTTGGGATAATGTGGATTTGTAGTTTGCATATGTTTATAGAATGTGAAAAGCTGTAAAAGAGCATTTTTTTTCTAATCTTATCTGTCAAAGGTACTGACAAAATACAAAAATTACAAAAAAAAAGTACAAAATTATAACCACTACTTGTACGCCACAGAATTTCTCACACTAATGTTTCATGAATAAAGATGAGTACGTATTGGCTTCATCTTCATTTGTTCTCTTTTTCACCAACAATTTAATATTTCTAGTAAGTGTTTAATCAGCCACAGGGAGGCGCTGTTGTATAAGATACTGACAATAAACGCAGATGACCTACCAGATTTGCTCAAATGTACCAAAACCGTATCCCATAATGCAGTGTCCTTGTCTTTAACTTTTCTTTTGTGAGAAAACGTACGGGACGTTATATCTGCGACTTTTATCATACTTCTATTCAAATCTCGAACTTTCTTAAAAAATAAAATAAATACCTGTATCGTGGTTTCCACACTTAAGTAACTCAACCATTTGTAATTAATGTAGCCTTAATGAACAAATTCTAAAAAAAATAAAAAAAAAAGTGACTTTTGATCATTTCATAACTATATGTACTTTTTATAACTACTATAAACAAATAAGTAATATTCAGTGTATACTGCACTGTATGCAAAACTTTTTTTTGCCCCTATGCTCCAATAATAATGTGCAAGAAAGTGACCATTGCTACTAAGTGATACATGGAGCACGTCATGAACTTGTAGTGTACAATACGGCAAGAATGTCAAAAAAGGACATTAATATAATTTTATTAAAACTGCTGAAAAAAAAAAAAAACAAGATCTTCTGGAACCTCAAGCAGCTGTACAATCAACCATGGGAAAACAAATGCATACAAAAAACAAAAAAAAACCTCTGTAAAATGAGACCACAGTGCTTTATTTTACTACGCCATCTTGTACCCTCTCTGTTTCAGGTGCATGCTTTAAAGTCCATCATCTTATTTCTGAACATCTGTACGGTCAGGAACAAATAAACACTGATACAGATAATGTAACCAGAGTACGCTAATCAGACTCGCTCTGACTGGTTTACTGAAGTGATGACCGCGCTCACTTGCTCTTTATCAGACTGGGGCCACAGGAGCAACAATATATTCAAATGTAATTTACTAAGGCAAGATCTCCGGAAAGTGTTCCACTTTATTCAGTCAAAAGCTTCACCTAGCTTAGCTCTAGCATCCCAGGCCACATGATCTGCCTAACGAATATCAATTTCTGGAAAAGAGCTATCAAAGGCATTTAACTCAATTAGCTGTAGTTGCTAACCAAAGCTCCCTGCAGAATGAACAGCCCAGCTGTAGAGCAACAGATTCAGTTACACAGGTACAATTTCAGTTTCAACTCTCCACCACAACTGCATTAGGAACATAAACAACAAAAAAGTCAGGGAAGAAGATAAGAATGGATTGTCTTTCTTTCAAAACGCCAGAACATCAGATGATCTGATCCATCGATACTTCATAAGAGGACGTGGATCTGTTAACGGGACTGTCACCCTCTCATTGGAGTTCAACATACAGGGAAAACGCATGCCCTGTGATGATATGCATAAAAAGTACTTGCAATTTTTCTCCAGGTCAATCCCTGACATGCATGTTTATACAAAACCACCATATCACCTTTTCCAGTGTCTCTGCCTAAGTCCTAATTTCCTCGACAACTTTGCTGAGGAAATAAGGACACTGTCTGGGACAAAAAAGCCAAAAGTTTCCACCGCTCTCTCAGTGCATATGCCATACCTTTACCATGAAACTGTGCTGTAAAGAGAAAAGAGACAACAGGCAGAAGGAGGTGGATGTGGGGTTTGGTCCGCTGAGATTCTGCAGAGCTGCATAGACAAGTCTCAATGAGATGCCTTTCAAGGCACTCTTCCTGTTCCTCCATCAAGCTCCAGGGGTCCCCGCCGTCCCCATAAGGGGGTCGGCTCCCTCGACCGGCTCCTGAGTGGGGGTCTGGTTGATTGGTTCAGCCGAGATGATGATGGTGTTCTCGTCCACCAGCTCACAGGTGGGATTGGCAAAGGCAGAGAGGGGAAGAGTGATGCGATGCATCTCCCGCTCGTAAACCCGCTGCTCGTGTTGTTTCTTGAGGTCACGACCCCTATGGGACAAAAACAAAACCATTTCACTTCAACCACTACCACAACACCAAGATTTCGTCATGTTTATGTCACTCATCAACTGAATAAATAAGAGAATGGGGTATAAAAAAGTATTTATTTTTATTTTACATTTTTTAACTTTCAAAATCTTTTATATTTTTTCATGACCAATTTTTTAGCATTCCATTTTTAGTGTAAAGTTTCATAAAACATAGTGCGGTTCAAATGTTTCTTCTGCGTAAAGCCACAAATAACAATATAATACATGTATATTTTGAATATCTATACTCTTTCACATGACATTAGTAAATGTTAATAGTTTGAATCTGATGAAGTTAGAAGTTGCTTGGTACTAGACATTTAATTAAAAGCTTGATTAAAAGTGTAATAGTAATTAAGCTTAACTTTTGTTTTTGTGGCCTGAATAAACAAAAAGTGAATGTTACATTGCAATTTTATGCTTTCACATAAAAAAAATCATTTGTGCCTGAACCCTGAGGAAATGGTGAAGAATGGAAAAGAGCTTAGGCCGCCATTGTTATGTTCTCATGATCTTTGATTAAAGATGATAGGACTTCAACTATTAAGACCCTGTTTTTAAACTTATCAAACATCTAAGATTTACATTAAATGTTCCAAAGAGACTTCTCCAAATTCATACTTGCTGTCTTGAAAACACAGACTCGAAGAGCCATTCTGAATTACATAATCAAAATGAATGACTTATTCCTCAGTGCGTCTACTTCATCTCCTTTGAATATTCTGAAGTGACGCACTACAGACAGAAGCAGAGATTTGTCTCCAGTATCATCTATTTTTAGCATTGAGATATAAATGTGCTACTGTGGAGAGGACCAGCTTTAATTCATAATTTGCTGCCAAAGAAGAAACCAATCTCCTTTACTGATTCAAGATGATGGAATGAATAATGCAGAAATGTCATATTACAGGACACACCCCATCTTATCCTTCCTTTCACTCCATCTCTAGCCATTCAGACTTTGCGTGGCAGTTTTGCGGCGTTATGAAATCCTCCTACACTTACCCAGCACTTTCCAGCCTGAGTGTTTGCAGTCAGCTCTGCTTCATCACAACTGAACTGAGCACTACCGCTCTTGCAAAAAAGTAAAGACACTGAAGAAGAGTTTGAATATATGAGATCCATGTGCTGTTACATTATAACATGGGTGACATTGTCCTGGTATTAAAGGTAAACCCTCCTCTCAGCCAACATCCTGCCTCTGCTTTTTAATACTAAGCAAATTAATTGCTAGATAAATTATGTCATATTACACACTATATGAGATTTTGATGGTATGATAAGCAAAAATATAACTATTATCATTATTAATATCATTATTTAATTTTAGTTATATGATTCATATACATATCATTTATATAACTTAATATAATTTAGTTATATAATAATAATCATACACATAATTAGATTTAATAATAACCTAATTTGAAGCAAAAACAGAATGTTCTGACAAGCTTTGTGAAATTATACCACGCAAATTTTTCAGAAGACCGTCAGCTCCCCTCAGAAACAAATTCATATAAACCCCCAAATCAATATTGAGGATTTTCTTCCAATGGTTTTTGCATCACGAACAATGAGTTATTTGCTTGCTACACAATTTTTTTCTGTGCGTCCATCTTCAGCATATCTGGAAAATATTAGTGGATTTGAAACCGTGAAATTTTTCAATCGTGGAATACCTTGAAACCAGTAATCGCCCCATGCCTATTACACACATAATCAGCTGGTGCACAAGTGCATGCTGCCCAAAGCTATCGAGTCCCATGCCAAACTACTTACAAGATAGAGACAAGATATAACTGTTTCAGACTTAAATTCAGAAGTTTATCATCCATAAAGAGGGTGAATCACATGAAACCCACCAATAGTATGTCCATGTCACCAAATATATCACCAAAATCCATATGTCACCAAAAATGTAAAAAATAATAAAATAGGAAATTATAAAGATTAAACATTTTTTTTATTGTTAAAATTTAATACGGTTACATTTTATATTTGGCATAGTTTCCTACCTTTCATGGTAGTATTTGTTAGTGTCTTTAAATAAAAAAAGTCATTGTATTACAGTATTTCTTCTCATAAATTATGACTATGTATGTCACATGGTCCAACAATAAGATCAGTTATTTTAAAAATGATTTTAGGGTGAAATGTAAAATTTACCCAACAGTGAAACCTCAAATTTGATGGCTAGCTTACAAACCTGCATTTGCAGCACTTCTAGTATAATATGGGTTTGGGTACATTTACTATTATATCAATATTGATATCAGCTTTCAGAGTCCTTCTGTTCCTCCTCAAACTCAACACCTACTTCTATACGTCAAAACACCCTCCTAAATATAGACAGTCCAGATGAATCCAATATTTACACCCACTCACCATCTCTCTCATGTGTCTGATGGCATTAAAATGACAGTGTTACATGAACCTTGTATGTGTTTCCAGCTAACGCCTGATCTTGTGTTCAGTAAAACTGTATTCCCTTGAAAGCATGTAGCAAACCCAATCACATCCCTTATCTCTGCTCTTTAGAAAGCACCTCCGAGCTACTCAGAGTAGATCAAAACCAACATCTCAAAAGTTCAGACTATATCCCAAACAACTGTGCTCTCCAGCAAAAAAAAAGACTACAATTATTATGAACTGTACATGAAGTACTAGCCACACATCTCATCTCAAGTATCCTCATTCTGAAGAACCGAAGTGCCTTTTTTTTTTTTTTTTGTCTGTGGTCCTTTTCTATTGAAATCAGCTGTCTATTCTCCATTCTTAAGTGCGCACTGTAATGGGACATTGTGTTTCAGGTTATACTGACCGTTTGTAGAAGTATCCTATTGTGATGCCACCTCCAAGCAGGATGATAATGGCCATCATGAAGACAGCGAGAACATAACCTGCCAGGGTAGCAAAGACAACCAGTATACCTATGAACTTCTCAGTTCTTGAATGTATTTTGAGGTTTTAGTAATGTCAACCCAACACCTACCAAGAGTCCCAAGGTCTTTCTTCTTCTTGGGTCCACTCCTGACCTGCTGATGGACTCCCTTCACGGGCTGCACCACCACACCCTCCACCTGCGAGGGGAAGGAGTCTGCGTTTTCGAAGGTCACTACCATTCTTGGGGTGAGTCCCTGAGTGGGGACATACTCTTCTGGAGCCGTGGCTTCTGTGGAGTTTTGGTCTATGGGGTGACATGATAAACAGGAAATGAGTGTTTTTCAGCTTTTTCTCAATCTGTGCTGCTAATGCAAGTCAGCTCTACACTCCCATTAGTTAACCAAATATTTATACTAAACAGTTTTACTGTGGTCTGGGAGCGAGTGCTCTCAACTGACAATTGTGTTCTCTACCATCCATGTCTCTCCTACTGTAACAAGGTTTTTTTTTAACATAAGCAGCAACAAATGTTTCCATCCCTGTTGTGACATACATCCAGAGTAAAAACAGACTCTTGAAAAAGAAAAACTTTTCAATAGCCGTTATGCTTTTCTAAACAAAGCTTTAGTCTTTACTGGACACATCAGGCCATTACTAGGACTTTTTTTGTTTCTTTTTGAAGCATGCATAATGAGATCAGTTTTGTCTATTTTGATTTACACGGGACATTAGGTGGATGTGATATGCTTCAGAGGTCCCAAGGGGAGAATTCACATAAACATTTACTTCTCTTGCTGATGTCCAGCTCTCAGAATTTTTCCACCACCTCCTACTCTGAAAAAGTTGTTTACACACTTGAGAAGAATTAAAGAACATGAGTTCACAGCTCAGCTAGCCAATCAGTGGCTGTTGCCGTGGTGTGCATCTTCATCACGACCAATCAGAATCCCAGAGGGCGAGGCCTACACATTCTCCTACACAGCTGCAGAACAAGTTTCCTTGTTTGCTCCTTTGTCTGCCCCGGCTGAGGAAACCGAGGCTGATGAGTTTAGGCTTATGTTGTTCAAAGTAATTCTTCCTTGCAGCATGTTAAGTCAAAAGATAATTCTAAAGAAACTGAATAAGCATGGATTAAAACTGGCCTAATAGTCTCAGCAAGAGTTTTCTTTTTAATAAACCAAATAAAAGACAGCTAGCTTCTGGAAAAATGATTAAGAGCACAAGAAAAGTTCCGTTTAGTGTAAGCTCAAGGGAAAGTGAATGCATTGAAATATTTGGTGCTGACCTTGTTCAGTCCCTAGAGAATGTTTTCATAATGCCATTTGCTTTTTCCCACAAAACTAAGATTGCACATTTCTGCATCATGCAAATATTTTAAAACTAACTTCTAACTAACGTTAGTGAGACCCAGCTTTGAAATGCCTGAGAAAGACATGTTAAATAAATCACTTTCATAAATCAAAATCATATTTCATGCTTAAGTGTTTATCTAACCCCCCAAAACACCAAGTGATTTGTGATATTTTATTACTTAGGTTCAATTTAATGCCAAGAATTTAGAAAATGAACATTTATATGAATGCATAGGAGCTGCTGTGATTTTTTAAATATTTTGTTTAATTAAGAGTGAACATGGCTACCTTGGCATGTCATAATATCACACGCTTCTTTTCTGGTCACTCCATCGGACCCGGAGACATAGCACCAGGGCTTCTCTGAACCATCTGGGTTACGACAAAAATTGTGATCTCCAACATCTGGCAAGAAGTAAACAAAACAATCAACTTTGAAAATAAGATTTAATGGATACTTCATATTTTCTATCTAAACATATTTTGTTTGTGTGAGCATGTGTCCCACATGCACATCCCCATAAAAGCCCTTGTCTGAATTATAGAAGAGTGATTACTCCGCTTTTTGAGTTGTGCTCATAATATAATCTGGGCAGCATGCCCACATCATACATAACCATAATGTGTACCAGTTTGCAAAACTGCATTCTCTAATTAATGGATACAGTCTGTGAATATGCATGATTGCATGCATCCTAGCTTGATTTCCCCAAATATGATAATATTGTTTAGGGGTGTTGTTTGATTTCCAATTTTTTTTAAGTAAAAATGTACAAATATATCATGAAATGTAGAAACATAAGTTACCTGACTGAGAGTTTAAACTGTTCCAGTTGAGACAGATATTCCCTGTGGATGTCTTCTGCTGCATTCCTTTATAGTCTTCTCCATTGGAAGTTATACACTCTGGGGAAAACAAATCAACTTCATGTGATTTGGAAGACTGGTTTCAGTTCCATTCAGTTTAGAAAAAATTGGTTACATGTTCATGTTTAAATTTCAACATTTGCTAAACTAAACATAATCCTTTAATACTTTTCCAGTTAAACACCCTTTGTTATGAACAGATATGGAATGATAATTTAGAAACAGTGATGTAAAATGCAAAATGGTGAGAATATATACCCTCATTCATAAACTCCAATACTTATACTCTAGAACTAAATTTATATTATCTTTTTTCTTTTTCTTTTTTTTTTTTTTAGAAAGTAACTGCAAGACATTGAAATGGATCTTACCTTCAACAACAGACAAACCATCCACCAAACCAGAGCTCAGCAGAAACACAAAGTACAGCAGCTGACACATTTTCATTCGTCGATGTTATTAACAAGAACAAGTATTATTCATGACGGGTCGAAACGAAAAAGATCTGTTTTAAAAGGAAGAGCCTGTGGTAAACCGAGCCACACTGCTCTCTCTTGTTTTGACTCGAGCTCTGAGTGAGTTGGTAAACAGCCCTTCTGTCTGTGCACTGATGCCTTGCAGTGACGCCGCGTCCTCAGGGTCCTAGAAACACCATCTTCTCTCACAATCTGATGCATGGACGGTTCATGTGAATTATAGACGAAATGGCTGGAATGTTCCAGCAAACGATTTATTGTGTTATATATTATAAAAACACACAAATGTTTCACATTTGACAAAGGTAATTTGTTTCAAGAAACTTTTTCTGTATAAATGTATTATTTAAATGTTAGTACAGGTCAATAATAAAATATAAATCGAATGTATCTATCTATCTATAGAAAGAGAGAGAATTTATATAAAAATTATGAATATTTGTATTCATATTTAAACGTTCTTATAGAATTATGTATTGTTTAAATATTTTAGATTTAAAGATTCAGTCAAGCATACCAACACCACGGTCATTTAACGAACATCAGCATCTTCAAAAAGCTGGTCAGCAGAAGGAAGCATGAAGTGCTCCAAAATGTATTGGTGAGCGGGTGCAGTGAAAATGGACCAACACCAGCAGATGACATTTCACCCCAAATCATCACAGATTATGGAAACTTAACACTGGACTTCAAGTAACTTGGGCTATGAACTTCTCCAGACCTGAGGACCTTAGTTTCCAAATGAAATACAAAACTTGATCTCATCTGAAAAGAGGACTTTGGACAACTGGGCAACAGTCCAGTTCTTCTTCTCCTTAGCCCAGGTAAGATGCCTCTGACGTTGTCTGTGGTTCAGGAGTGGCTGATCAAGAGGAATACGACAACTGTAGTCAAATTCCTTTGACATGTCTGTATGCCTTGAACCCACCCTTAGTCCATTCCTTGTGAAGTTCACTCAAATTCTTGAATGGATTTTGCTTGACAATCCTCATCCTCATCAAGGCTGCGGTTTTCTCGGTTGGTTGTGCATCTTTTTTCTTCCACACTTTTTCCTTCCGCTCAACTTTCTGTTAACATGCTTGGATACAGCACTCTGCAAATAGCCAACTTCTTTAGCAAAGTTGTAAAGGGTGTCAATGATCGTCTTCTGGACAACTGTCAGATCAGCAGTCTTCCCCGTAATTGTTTAGCCTATAGTGAACCAAACTGAGAGACTATTTTGAAGGCTCTGGAAACCTTTGCAGGTGTTTTGAGTTGATTAGCTGATTGACATGTCACCATATTCTAATTTGTTGAGATTAAATTAGATTTAAACTAAAAATTTGATTAAATTAAGTAGACTTAAACTACTTCAGTCTGTGTGCATTGAAATTATTTAATACACAAGTTTCAATTTGAGATGAATTACTGAAATAAATGAACTTTTCCACAACATTCTAATTTATTGAGATGCACCTGCAGCAGAATTCATAAATTCATGTGTCAAACTGTACAATAATGATTATTATTATATAAATAATATAATAAATACATTTTGGAGCTTGGAAGTAAGCAATTACATTTAATTAGACCAGATTGTCTGCTTCCTTTCCATGATACTCCTGCTAGGCTAACTGACCCACTTTTTTCTTTTCCAAGAAATTACACAAAGTTTCCAACCCCAGTCAAGTTGGCAGCTTTTTATTTGTGAGTTGTGCACCCAAGCAGATGAGTGTGAGAGAGCTCAGACATTCAATCACTACAGCGTTACTTTGTTTTAAAGTTTGAAGATTGCTGTTTTTGACATCCATCTATTACTCCTGTTTGTTTCAGGAAGTCTACCTTAATTTTAAAAGCTTTTTGACTGGTTTGTTTAAAAAGTGTTATTTAAATAATAATAATAATAATAATAATAATAATAATAATGTAAACATTCTGAAAGCTTTCAGAATAGAACACACATGCATAGTCATAAACAATATAGTGAAGAAACATGATTAAACTTCCTATTTACCTATTTAAATGGAACCAAGGACAAATGGTACAATAACATTACCATGTCTAATATACTGTCCAGAGATTTCTTAAAATCTAACATAACTACTGTGAATACAAAATAACTAATCCAGAGGCAGAATAACTTATCATTTCTTCAGTTAATATTGGATCTCCATAGGAGGTAAACAGGAAGTGAAATGTGGGTTACTATGGAGAAGACAGAAGATAATGAGTGGAAAAAGCCAAGCCAAACAGATTGTTCTGTTGAATCCTGTAAAAAGACTGCCATATATTTAATTTGCACAAGCAGATGTCTCACATTCAACAACTCTGTTTTAAAACAGCTTGAATTAATAAAGAAACAGAAAGTCTTTTTAAGAGGCAAATTTTTTAAAATAATATAAAAACAGGTATAAAGACTGCTATTGTTTGTCATTATTTATTAGTTGTTTTTTCTCTCCAGATTTTAAAATAACACCCTCCCAAGAAATCCACCTGAATGTCCTCTAGACTCAAAAATAATCAATATGTCATTTATAATACAATTGCAGCATTCATAGAGGAGTGCGAATCACTTCAGCGTCTGCTGTAAACTCAGACCATCTGCTCCATGGATGGCTACTGGGATACCCAGCTGCGTCCCAACACTGTGTCCACAGCAACTGAGTACATATTCCAACCATGAATCATGAAAAAGCCCTGTGCTGAGGGCAGAAAATGGACACTTAACCTGGGAGAAGACCCTCAAATGTGGCATAAAGCATACACTCTTCTCCTGCCGTTATCGTATGGCAACTCTACTGTTGCTGCAAAAATCATTAGATCAGTGTTTGATGCATTTACCCCGGCAGTGGAAACCAGAGTAGAAGTGGCCTTTGCAAAGATACGATGAAGATGAAAAAGAGGTACAGAGTGAGAAAGAAAGTCACAAAAATATAAAAACAGAATGGTTCAAATGATCAAACATGTATTGGGAATACAAGAAAGGAGGATTAGGATAGAATGAACCACAGGAGTGAATGAGAGCAGCTGATTGCGGCTGCTTTGTGTGTATCAGAAGATGCTGTGAGGTTGGTGTGAGGCAGCTCAAACCGGTTTGGGCTTTTGTGATGTGTTGTCACAGCGAACCGTGAGCCACCACTCCACATAAAACCAAATGAGTCTCTGAGGTCGCAGAGATTGGCTATCAAAACTTCAATCAGCTAAAGATAAGCAGCGTTCATTTTCTGGCACACAAATATTTGTTATTGGGATCACAGAACAGTGTTAGCCAGTAAGTTATAAAAATGATTAAATCTTTATTTATTAATATAAAAGCATGAATCACATTTGGTTAAGAAAGGGAGATTTAGCTAAAAATTTACCATGCTCAGAATATATATATATATATATATATATATATATATATATATATATATATATATATATATATATATATATATATATATATATATATATATATATATATTCTTGCAATCATGATATTTTCATTCTAATGAGAAGGGATTTAAAAACATTTTAAGGCTATGGTATATTTTCTCATGACATGTAGAGCAGTTTGGTGTTTCGCTGACCTCACATGAGGGCTGGGTGGAAATCCTGGCCAAGTCCAAACCAAGTCTGTTTTTAAAGATTACTGAATACAATGTCTAACACAACGCCCCTCACTCAAGTACATGGAGAGTGTAACAAGATCTACAGGCTGATTTCAGGGCAAAATTATATAAAGTGAGGCTACAGCAATAAGTACAGAGTGTTAAATTTTTATGTTAAATCAAGAAAATTAATTGAAATAATAATAATAATAATAATAATAATAAAATATTTGTAAATAAATGAATGTTTTCATGACTGAAAGCAGCACAGAATGAGCGCCATTAACAAAAGCATTTGAAAACGTGTTCGTGTTTGTGTGTGCTTTCTGCATCACTCACAGTACGTGCCTATATTGTCCTCAATATCGAACTATTTTTATATCGATATCAGAGAAGATGTACCGTTAATAAATATGAATACCATTTTATCGCCCATGCCTATTATACAATATAATGCATTTATGTTCATGCAACTGTATGCAATGGATTGACTGTACAGCAGTACACCATCATACCATGGCTGTTCCTCAGCACCAGACTGTATTTTGTCGAGCAGGGTGAGGACAGGGTAGAGGGAAGGGTGTAGAAAAACGGTGGCATCATGAAGGTCTTTAGCCCTGCTTTCCAGCGCCCCCTGGAAGAAAGGCTGTAGGAAGGAGAAGACATGCTTGAATGAATCCTCTTCACCGGTCGGCTGTTGACCCAACATTCTGGTGCCGTGAGAATCAAACATGTGACTACTTCACAAAGGTTGAAATGAGAATAATTGTGAGCATGACTGGCTCATACTGTAGAGCTGCAGTGTTTCTCATGTCCCAGCACAGGAAGCTGGGGAGTGAGAGTGACAGGACGGCCTCCAAAGGGGTAAACTGTAGAACAGCTACACTCAGACTGAAGCCCTTCACCAGCGCTTGAAGGGTGTGAACAGCACACACCTTTGACATATGTCTGATCCAGCAAAACTGTAGATATATTTAATAAGTAGATCATTTACTCCACCTGTGGTAAGTCAAGAGTTTGGTCCCAGTCCTGGGGAAGAGGTACTTTGGCTGTGTCCAGTAGGGTGTTAATGGTTTCGGCCAAAAGGGGCGAGACTTGCTAGAGTCATCAGAGCACTATATTATTTTTTTTAAATATTTTTATAAAATAAATAAAAATAAAACAAAAATGTTTAATGGCTACTTAAACTCACATAATTTAACTTGATTAGAATCTCATGAATTCCTTATTGAGAATGAATCATTCACTCTGTTCTACCTGTTGTAAATGAGGGGTGGGATCTCACTGATCTCTGGGTCAGAGCATGGGGCAGAGCTGCTCAGTAGAACTCTGCAGTACTTTAGTTAAGCTAAAACAACAGACCTCTACTGCCCCCTAATGGAAGATGAGAGAAAAAGAGAGAACAGGACCACAAGCAGATGTTACTGGAGGAAACAAAGGTGTTTGGACATCAGTGTGTAAAGAGCAAATCTGTCTTCCCCAGTGTCTACATTTCAGAATGTTGTCTTTAAACACTTTGGAAACCCCTCAGGACTCTTTCACACTCCATGTCAGTCAGTTTAAACTTAGTATGCTGATGTTCTGTCATCCTTCTAGCAGCGTTACCTTCAAGAAAACCCAGCAACACGTCAGCACAAGACTATGTTCCTCAGAGAGCAGCACATTCTCCTCTCCATCCTCATCAAGCCCCGCCCACACAACTCACCCTGACCAATCAGAGAACTGATTGCATTCCTCATGTCATAGAATGATGGAGGCACATCTGTGGCAAAAAAAGAAAAGTATATTCTTATAAGAAAATATCATTAGACATATTTTTTCATTATAACTTGGATCACATTTGCAGTTTCAGCGTACCTCTCCCCTCAGTGTCCTGGTCCCCATACAGCACACATAGCAGCAGTAGAGAGAGCTTTTCTACTTAAGACACAATGTCTCCTACAATACTCTGGGTCATTGACTCTACTAGGACCCGGTCACCTCCAGCAAGCCCCTCTGCACAGTGCTTACAATACCTGAAGTTTGAAGATCACCAGTTTGGTGAAAAGGAGTGTGATCAATTTATCAAGCAGCCCTTCTGCCCGGCTCAACAGCACAGCTGTGACATCATTAGGAATGAGGGAAAAATTCGGAGAAGTATATATTTTTATATAAATATTTATATATATTTTAGAATTTATTCTTAAGACAACAGAGCTGATAAAGAATCCTTTCTTGCTTTATTTAAATATCCTTACCGTCACTTTTGATCAATTCAACGCATTCTTGGTGAATAAAAGTATTAATTTCTTTAAACAAATCTACCTGATCCAACAGTAGTGTATATTCATTTAGTTTGACCTCATTGGTTTAATCTTCTAAACAGCCAATCAGGACAAATATCTTTGGCTTTGAGAAGAAATCCCACTTTCCCTCTCTTTAGCCCAGTTTATAAGAGTACGCATATTGTTGATTGGTGACAAATATTACTCATGCACCTTTTAAATAGTGTTGAAATCATCAAACATATAACACGTTTTTCATAAAATTTTTGTTTCAAAATTCCCCTACCGACTTCTAAAGCACATGGAGAAAGGTGATTGGTGGAGAGGCATTTTAGGATGTTAGAGGGAAGAGCTGGATACAGTTCCAAATCCTTTTAGGATAAGAAACTACATTTAAATTTACATTTATTTACAATTCATTTTATAAAGATTATTTTCCAATTCATGTAGTAATTACATACAAATGTATTTCTGATATAAATATATATATTTTTACATTTATATAAAATGTATATTATTATGGATATAATAATAAATGTATAAATATTTCAAATTATTTTTTTTAAACCTAGTTATAACTACAATATTATTAATAATATGCACATTATATTATTATTAATAATAACACAATAGCTAAAAAAGGAAAGAAAAAAAAAGTAAAATAAATGCGAAAATGGGGTAGAACGAATAAGAATCCATATACCTTACCTTGTTCAAATCCATATACCTTAAAATAAAAAATATTTAGATTCATTGTACAGAAAAGGCTTACTGGGGCTCTCTCTCTGCATTGCGCCAGATGATTTGTCCAAAAACTCACTGAAGCACTCTTTCAGCCTCTTCAGCCAAATGGTAAACACTACAAAACACATATTCACACAACCTTTGTCACTGCAGTCATGCATGAAAAACATAGTAATGACAGTCAAGCTTTTCTTCACAAAGAGCTGAGATGAAGGGGAACAACCCATTCAGGAGAAGACAAGGCTGATAAAACAAAAGAAAGAGTAAGTAATTATATGTTCCACTTTGGATCATTCTTAGAAAATCTATGTGCTGCTTATGTATAATTTTTTTTGCCATGGTGACTGACAAGAATGTCATTTCTGCAGTAAGTTAACAACCCCCTGCAAACAGCCAGTCTGTCCACTCTGTCCTGATGTCTGGGATGACAGTCCACCTATAGCTCACCTACTGTCAATCTCCACGCTTCTGAGATGCACGAAATTCACATATTATGAAAACAGGCAATTAACCAAGCAAATCAGTTAGTTAAATCGTACGTTATAGATGAAGACATTTCTAATGTAAAAAAAATATGTATATTTCAAATAAAAGCTTTCTGTTAATCAAAAGCAGCACAAATATTTTTTACATTTACAACTGCAGAAAAGGTTGCTAGGATGTTTCTGGTGTCCTTAAGTGTGAGCAGTAATAATAGTGATCTTTACCTTAGCAAGATTCTGTAATTGTCTGAACTGATTATTGTGAAGTTCATCTTGTGTCTTATGTCTCATTCAGGTCACGTTCAGAGTAACTGGACCTGTCATTACTCGGTTCAGTACCGGATCCTGAATGCAGGATACTTCACTGACTGTCGGCCAGCTCATCTAAGAGCCTTCGCTAGAGAATCTGGAGTAGCAAAAAACTTTGGGAGGCCAGTGAGACACTAGTTCAACTGGCCTGATAACTGTATACATTGCTTTTTTGTTTTTGGTTTGTATGAATTTGATTTTTATGGCACTGTTTAGAGTTTTGATGTTGTGTGTTTGTGTGTTGCTTTTTACAGTACAAATTTTTACAAATTACTTTTATTTGATGATGATTGATGTGGTTTCTGACCTGCAGTATTGAACTGCCAATGTTTTCATTAAACACTTTAATTAGTGAAGAATGCAAATAGGTCACTACAAATTCCATTTAAGAAGATGGAGGGTGAACATTTATAAATGCAAACAAAGCCAGAAAGCACATAAATCTAGCAGAATTAAAAAGGTTACATTAATGCATTTGGCATATGCTTTTATCCAAAGCAATTGACTTTTGCATTCATACATTTGAACACTCCATGCCAGAGGTGACATTTTTAAACTTTGAAAAAGTTCATTTTCCCCCAAGGTAGAATTCTTTAATTAAAAAGCATTTTAAATGCTAATAGAAAAATAAAGATAAAAAAAGTGGTTGAAAAAGCTATTCCCATTAGAATTACAGTTTACTGAGCAGTGACAATGTTAAATATTATGTGATTTTACAGATTGTACTTATTGCCTTAACCTATTTCCATAACCTAACAGACCTAAAAAATGAAAGTTTTAAAAATCCCTGATATAGAATGCAATAGTCAGTTCAAGGAAATAAAAATCTCAGTTATTTTCTCAATAGCAGAACTGATTTTTAATATGTTGAAATAGACCAGCTGGGATCTACGAGGTTGTTGATTGATTGTATAAGCCATCAGCCTGCGTAGTTTCAAGTAAAAACCCTTTAAAAACATATTGCTTGTCAATTTTGAATACATGCACAAGATTCTTCAGTATTTAAATCATCTCATTTATTTATATCTTTTGAACACATTTGCTTAAGTCAGGGAATACACAGAGCATGTTTGAGAACAGCAATAACAAGAGTAAGAATCATCAGAAATCAAAAAGAATATCTTTTTATACAGGAAAACAAAACTAACAGAGGGCTACTGTGAGAAAACTCAACTTCAGAGAAACTATCTGGTACTGTTTCCAATCAGAGAAATGATATTACGAGTCGAACGGAAACAGTCCTGTGCTTAAAGATGGACAATGTTGTCGGTGCAGGCAAAAATACTCTGGATCTCTGCTATTTACTGAGCTGTAGTTGTTAAATTAGTCATAAAAGACTGATAAAATTCAGAAACAATCCCCAATTTTATTGGCCATTCAGGTTTGGAGAATATCCGCAAAGCACAAACAGCAGATCTTTGATACAAATTAGTGATTTAAAGAAAAAAAAAAAGACATGCATATTTAGCTAATATTGCAAGTGCTTCTCTGAAGTCAAGCAGTCTCATACTAATGAGAAATCTTATAATCGTTAATATAAATATCAGTCACCCTGCATTGACAACAATCAGCTTAATACAAAAGCATGCAGTAGAAATATCACCATTTCCATAATCTTAATATCATTGACATTTCCTAGCTATCTATAGTCTTCGTCATTTACGCTGCCATTGTCAGCATAATTTTGGGACAAAAATATTATATGTATATATCTATATATATATGCACTTAACAAAGATGGTAAGACAGATATGAGAAAGGTTTAGGTAAACCAGCATTCAATAGAAAAATGAAATCAAATAGTTAAATAACACCAAACTTAGTGTTCAAGTGACTATCATGCAACGAAATTCCAGCTGAAATAAACTGCAGTTTCAGTACTGTGTGTCCTGTTTTTATATTGATGTGACTTTCACTCTTCAACGTTTATTTTCGTGGTTAAACACACAGAGAACAGTACACTTTTTACATGCGGTTTTGTTTTATTTTATTTTATTTTTTAGGGAGCGGTGTGCGGACAGGTGTGGAACTTTTTTGCATGAGATAAAACATCCAAGAATGAGACACAACTGTAACAGAAGCAGAACACCGGAGCACTAACACAAGTACACGTGCCTCACGGGGTTTGTTTGAGAGACATATTTTGATTGGATTTTAAAAGATGACCTCTTTTTATCTGTATAAGAGGCTCTTTGGAAAAATTATTTTCAAATACCAACAACGGAAAAAGATCAGTAGTCATCATTGATATGACGTGGCTCAAAACTAGTGAGTTCAAACATTAGATAAAGTGTGAGAAAATTAAGAAGCCTGTAAGAAGCTGCGATAATAATATAAAATAAATAAATACAACCTGAGGACACAAGGTCAATAAAATAGTCACATGACCGGGGGACGATGTCACACTGACACGTCAGTTAACCAGAGTTCAAACCCTTCAAAGTAGAGTGAAACCAGTATAAAGTTCACAAGGTCTGACATGCACTCCATAAACTATCTTATCATCTTCTGACATATAAAACTATTGCTGCCGATTTTGACTGCAAACCTTTTCATTCTTCCAAAGACTTTCACACTCCTTGCACTTTGCCCATCCAAAGGGTAAACACTAGTGGTCAACCGATATGTGTTTTTTGACAGCCGATGCCAATATCTTGGAAAGCAGTGGGGCCGATAGCAGATATAAAACCGATTTTTTTTAATTATTATTATTAATATTTAAGAAATTTGAAATCATTTGACTATGGATTAAAAAATAAATGTGTAAAAGAAATAATCTTATGCTTTATATGACAGTATTTTTCTCAAATAAATAAATATTTAATAAAAATATAATTAAAAAGAAAGTAAACACTGTGACCAACTGGGGACTCAGTAATCTGGGAAGTTTGTGTGCACTGGGAATCATATTTTTCAAATACAGCCAGGGTAACCCTCATTTTACATACAGCACACAGTGAAAAATGACATGAATATGATAGTGGGCAAATGCATAAAGCGCAGTATTATTTGAAATCACCAGTTTATATTTTAAAGCATTCAATTAACACTGACGGACCATCACGCAGCGAACATGATCATGCTGAAATAAAAATGCACACTTCACAAGATTTCACAGATGGATTCGACTAAGTTTGCAAGGTTTGTGAAATTAAATGTTCATTAGTCATTCAAAGATTTGTTTAAATTATATAAATGCATATTTGCTTAATGCTGATGGCAAATGCTAAAGTATTTTAATGTTTGCCTTTCTATTACTAATAGTCTTAATATAAAAGCAATCATTATAATACTTTCTGTATACATTAATTTCTTTGTTTAACCGTTCTATCTGATAATTAGACAGACTTTTATCTGTATTAGACAGAACGATTAATGATGACGATGAACAAGAGAGAGAGTGTGAGCACTGCGTGTGCTCAGGTGCTACCGCTCTCAGCGCCGTCAAAATAAAAGCCCCGGCTCGAACACATCGGCTAAGCAGGAAAACTTATCGGCTCGATGCCGATATTTGAAAAATGACAAATATCGGCCGATATATCGGTCAACCACTAGTAAACACACTTTCAAAATGTTCAAGGGTAACAAAATGTTCACTCTCCTTTAAAATCTCACACACAGACGACAAATACATATAAACTCTTAAAAATAGAATAAGTAATATGTCAACAATATGCCACGAAGAATATAAATGTCAACATCTAAAAAAACTAAAAAAAGCTATATGTAACTGTCAGCTAAAATCACCAAAATTCATTCAATCAGCTGCTCTTTAATGGCCTCCAATGATTTTAAACCTCCACTATAACTAGTGTAGAGATACAAGAGTTTTATTTTTAAGAAAAATTTCCTCTAATGATGTAATTGGATGTCCACATCTTTCCATAGTCTTAAAACAGAAATGAAGAGGTAATCTGGTATCCCTACTGTATGTTAAACTGAAGTATGCTTTTAGTTCGATTCAATCGGCCCAACTTGAATAGGCGCTTTCCTAATACCACTGACTTGGCTGAAGAAGTAACAAAAAAAAATTCTAAACATTGCAACATTAAAATAACACTAACATTGCAATTGGTGTAACAGGTTACATATAAAGCACGATTGTGGCTTTCCAGAAAAAGGAATTATTCATTCAATATGCAGTTCGCCTACTAACAGCAAATCTGCTGAATTATTCCAAATCTGAGCTAATGATGTGAGAAATAATGACTGGTATAAGCTGGAAGACCCCGGACGTCACGTCGTTCTTTATCAGGCTCTGGTAGAATCTGCCCCAAAACAGTCACACATACCAACAAATGTCCACTAACGTCTGAACACACATGGACTGACGCATCAGTTGGCTGTGAATCACACGGAGAAGCCTGTACATAAACGCTTTTGATATACTGAAAAAATCATGCTCTCCAAAAACGTCAGGAAAGAAAAGGCATAAATTCAAAATCATTGGCATCCAGAACATGAATTATGTGAAAAATTACTTTTACAATTGCTTTTGTTTTAATACTAATAACAACAGTAAGAACAATGTTAATAATAATAATAATGATAATAATAACAACAATATTGAAAATCTACACACTGTAAGTGAGGACGGCGAATCAGTGTAACATAACTCACACTGGGAAGGTGCAACAGAAAGCACTTCGCTGAGGCCTTATTACCTGTACTTATCAAAGACTGTCCAACTCCACACAGCACATGTGCACAACGAGGGGAGTCTCTGCACGGGTGTAAAGATACAAGGACGGTGTCTGGGAGGGAGGGGGGAAAGTTGAAGGTAAGACAGAAGACGACGCACAGAAGTGATTGACAGGTGAGGGGGCCGGGCCCAGTGTGGGAGGGTCAGGCACTGAAGACTCACAGCCACCCATCACTGGGCTTGCTTTCCTTCCTCCCTCTCTCCAACTTCCCCCCTCCCTCACGCTCTCTTTCACTCTTGCACTCTCCATTTCTGGCTGGGCACTCTTGTTAGATGTGGCTACAACGAGCTCAACCTGAGGAAAAAATGTCTGTCAGCTGCGTACAACAACAAAGTCTATTCAAGAATGTGCAATGAGCAGACCAAGGCAACATAAAAAAACTAGTGTAGAAACAATTTTCAGTCTGAAATTGCCAGTAAATTTCACAATAACAAAGAAATACTGAATTAAGCAGAAATTTGTAGAAGTAGAAAGACTGAAATGGTATTTTCTAGTACAACATACTAAAATCTGAAATAAAAAAAAAATTTTTATAGTGTAATTGCCACAACAGCTTTGTGAAAACTGTGAAAAAAAACCTAAATGTTTTCTCTAACAGCGGTGAATTATTTAATATCAGCATATTTTAAGGCTACTATATAATGAAGATGCTGCTAAATATTTTTGTGAAAACTAGGGATGGGCGTTTTCCGCAAATATCACATTCGAATATTTGAGCTCACAAAAAACGAATATTCGAAGTGAACAAAGAAAAAAACGTAAAGCAGCCTGCAGCAATTAGGCTATTGTAGAAGGTAGCCTACACTTAACTTTTAAACTTTTAAACTGTCAGCAAATCTTTTTTGCTTTTTTTCCTATTGTTTTACATGTTCGTTGCTTGAGAGATGACGCAACAATATTCTTGAATTCGGTCACTTTCTGTGATTCTCCACGGCATCTTTGAAGTACTGTTAGATTTTTGCTTTCATACACCTTCATATATCCCGTGGAGAATCACAGAAAGTGACCAAATTAGTTTTTTGTTACATTTTTTCCTTTTTTTTTTTTTGGCGAAATTCTAATATCATTTTTATTTATAGAATAATTAGAGCAGAACGAATATTAAAATGTTCGACTATCCTTGCACACCCCTAGTGGAAACGGTGATATATTTTATTCAGGATTCTTAGATGAGTTTCAATAAGTTTCAAAGAACATCTGACCGCAAACTTTGTTGTGCACAAAGTTTGCACCATCAGCATCTGTTATAGACTGTACCATTAATCTGTCAATACAAGGATGTACCTTCACTGTAGAGGGGCGGCTGGAGCTCCCGAACAGTGGAAATGGACATTCTGCCATTTAGAGTCCCGGCGATGCCACACCCTCGTCTCTTCTGATTGGCTGCTGTGCGGCCGGCCCTGCCCATCCACATATTGCGTGAGGCGAATGTAGGCGATGCAGGCGGCCTCGTCTCCAATCAGGTGCACGTGAGGGTTCAGGATTGTGGTGTGGATGGGCTTACTGTTCTTAGACAGCACTATGACAGAGTGAGAAACGGCCACACTTTAATAAACCGACGTCATGACCAAAGGGGTAGAGGTGAAGAGTAATCTGACTCCGCTTACAGTTCTCAAAGTAAAATCTGTGGAAGTCCATCCCCTCCACAAGGTTTCCCAAGGCCTCAGGTTCAAAGCAGGTGAGTCCAGGGTCACAGATTTTACTGGAAAGAATTAAAACCATTGTTTCAGTGCCATCTCATTTACTGTCAGTTGTGGGTAAATAAAGTTAAAAATACACCTTTACACACAAGTAACTTACGCATAGGCTTCAAAGTCGCCATTGTTGTTGGCCTCAATAAGCTGTTCAGTGATTTTGATGATCTCCTGTTTGCGTGCTGTAGAAAGAGAAAGTCAGTGTTAACCGAAGCCAGTTTATCCAAACTCCCTTATATTAGTATGCACACGAAGGAGGAGCATTATGGGTAAGTGGCATATATATCTTTTAAAACACTGCAAACATGTTCCGCAGGCTCACTATAATTTATTCAGCAGACTCATTTCTAACGTGTGTCTTTCTGCATCAGTACACAAGCTGCTGTGACAGACAGAAGCTTATAAACACAAAAATAAAAAAACAGGTTGTCTGAACATCCACCCAAACAGATTTCAGCCACCTACACTACCGTACGTGCGCTCACACACAGCATTTCATTTCCAGCTCTGTTAGTCACAGGACTCCAAATACTACAGCTCAAACAACTGAAGGTTAAGATACAACTCAATCTCTGGAGGAAACACAATTCAAAGATTCTCTGTAAGATCAGGTGCTCCTATCACAAGTAGTTTGTTTAGATTATTTAAATATATACAATATGCATATATTTTATGTTGGACTTACATATTTTACATTAAGAAGCTTTAAAGAAGGGTATGTGAAAAGACGCAAAACAAATCTGATAATTATGACAGCATGGTAAAAGGTTTCCAAGAGTGGTTTAATGTGACATAATATCATATATTTCTTATAATAATAAGTAATGCTTCTCCAGCAACAAATCAGCATATTAGAATGATTCTTGAAGGTTTAATCCTTATTTTTAAGGATTATTTGACACTGAAGAAAATTCAGTTTGCCAATGCAGGAAAAATGACTTTTTACTGTTTTAAAATATATTCAAATTTTTTTTTTGTTACTTTTTTTTAACTATCAACTTTTTATAACTGTGATAATATTTCACATTATTTCTGTTTTGCTGTATTTTTCATCAAATAAATGCAGCCTCGGGAACCATGTTAGACTTGTCGATAACAAAAATATCTTACCAATTCCAAACTTCTGATTAGTAGTGTATCTTTTCTATTAATGTTATTTGATAAAAACCAATTCCTGTATCGACCTGCAATAACACTTGAGAGAGACTCTCCTCTTCATAACACAAAAGTGGTCAGAGATGACTTATTTGAGACGCATGTTACTCCCAGGTGTCCACAGTGATGTGATTAAATCACCCGAGAAATCCACACTGCATGCATGTTAGTCCAATAGCATCACTGCTGCCTGGAAATCAAAAACTCATGCTGCCGTGCCAGTACTGCAGGACACTGACACCACATACTCACAATGTGCTAACAGCAGGGGGCTTGAGGACGGTTGGGCAGGGAGAGGGGAGGGGTGTGATGGGGCAGATACCGGGGCAGTAAGGGGTCTGCTGGCTGCTGATGGCTCACTGTCTGTATGGGTGGCTATAGGTCTGCGTACACTGCTCACTAGATCAGTCAAACGTGACACTGGATGCATAATTGACAGAAGGCAGATGACAGGAAAAGACAGATAATAAACATGGACTCTAAACAAGTTTCTAATAAACATGGACTCAGCAGAACTTCTGAATAACCTGTCTGCATGCTGGTTCATCTGGGACTTACTCTGTGTGGGAATATTGGTGGTCTGGGGTGTGAAGGGGGCGGAAACAACAGCTGGAGTGATAGTGCTTCCCCCCTCAGCATCACATGTGGGCACAGAGCCCCGACGAACCACACCCAATAGATCAGTGAACTTAGAGGCAGCTGTGGGCCCAGACAGGGCAGGACAGAAATAACAGAGTGGAGCTTAGCTTAGAGAAGGAGCAGAACAGATAATAGCAGTCCTGTGTGCAGTGGCATTAAACGAACAGATTACTCGAAAATGAAAATCTATTTCATCATTGTATACCCATACATCATTCAAACATTCAGGACCCTATCATTCACCCAGCGCAATGCTACGCAAGGCGCAGCGCAAGTGTGTTTGCTAGTTTCAGTCTGGCGCCATTCGCATTTTCCCGTCCAGTGCTACGTCGTTTAATAAGCAAATGCATTTGCGCTCATTTTTGCGCCTATGGGCGTGCTGATCTAAAAAAGATGTGTGTTCAGGCACATTGCTGGCGCATTGCTACTTTAAGGAGCTGAAAATAGACTGCGCCATAGACCAACTCAAACCTGGTCTAAAGTCGAGCACAATGTTTTTTCTTTGTTATTTAAAGAGCGTACACGCTGCAACGATGTGCTAAAAAGGAAAAACTATTCCAGTGGGTTTTTGTGTACAAAGACGACAACTTTGACAAGTGTCAAAATGATCCCTGGATCCATGAAAATGACTTAAAACGCTTATGCACACCAGGCCAGTAGTTGGCAACATATTTTTAAAGCAGCACTATTCAAACACGTACTGTGATACATATGTCCATGACATCATGAATTTGATTATGTTGGAGAGAATAATGGTACCTGTTTTCAATTGCTTAAATTGTCAGGCACCCGAAACACCATTGTCTTGTAAAAGAATGGTGAAAACGTGTAAAAAGGTTTCAGGTTTTAGCTGAAATTGGCATTTTTGTTTAAACATCAAAAGAAATCCATACATACCCGGAAAGACACGAAGGTAAGGTGAGCATATGTTAACAGATTTTTTTTTTTTTACTATACTTCTAAAGAAATCCAGAGAAACTGGTTAAACAATCAGGACACAGAAATTGGCAAGATTAGATCTGATTAAAAACAAATTATCTGTTTACTAATGAGAACACAAATTATGACAATTATCTTCAGTAATGCAACTCATTTAATGGCACTACTTCACAAATTTTAGTGCTGATCTGTATCACACACATGCAAAAGGGGATTATGGTAAGATGGGTGAGGTCATGGCAGTCAGAGGGCACTTACTGAAAAGAGCAGGGGAGGGGCCAGGAGGTGTGTGGGCGGAGTCAGGCATAACTGAACTGTTATCTACAAGCTTTCCTGTGACACCCCTCCCAAAATCACACAGAGAGAGAAGGAACACAGAAAGCATACTGACATCAATTTGGTTTTTGCAGCCATTCTCTAGCCTAGTAGTCCCAGCTAAGAGTTGCTTCAGTATACACGACTGATGAATGAAATGAAATGCAAAAATCCAATTTTTTCAATCAAAGTTCCTTAATGGAATATGTCACCCTAAAATAAAAAATTATATGGCAGTTGTGCAGGTCTAACTTCATTTACATCCCGTGGTAACTAGGATTTAAACAAGCTCAAGTCTGGATCCAGAACACATGAGAAGAGATGATACCAACCCCTCAGAGGATCTCAGATGATGCTAACCCTGAATCAACAAACAGAACTAACAAATATTGCTACAAGTGTGACTGCATTATACAATAATTGCTGCTAATAATGTTCATCGTCTTGCTGACTACGTCTTGTATTAATTTTTCTGAAAAATCCTGTCATATGCACACAAACTGACAGTCACCACTTATAAGCTACTTCTAAATATTGTAGAAACATCATTTTCTGTAAAGTAGCTTTGTAATGATTTGTTTCGTAAAAAGCGCTATACAAATAAACTTTAATTTAATTGCATTGTATTTTGTCTCGTTCCACTGGCAAACACAACAGAAACACAACAAAATAGAAAGTTTTACTAAATCAAATCAACATACTCAGAGTTTGAAAACACTTATTTATAGTCCTTATAAACTGGCTCTATTCAAATAACTTATTTAAACAGAAGTGCTTTACAGTAAAGCTAGCTTAGATGTTATTAAGCTAACTTCTCACAGCTGTGCTAAAATCATCACTCAACTATTTCAGCCAGATATTTCCCAACACCATCTCGAAGTAAAACTCACACCCTTCTCATCGTCTCTTTAGTGTGATCTCGAAAACAAGACATCACGCTCCTGTCATGCACATTGTCTGCCCAGAAATTTGGCGGCAAGTTTTCTGCTCTTACGCACACTTGCACACATGCTCTGAAATAGCCAGGGTCTCTGTTTCCCACTGAGCTTAATTATAACACAAGGTGCCCTTGTTCTGGGGCAGAGAGAGCTGAACACAAACGCTGAAAGTAGGAGTGACACCAAGTGAGCACTGAATGAGCTCAGGCTAAAACTTTTCACTACATTTCTCAGTTTAATATTAACGGACCATGAAGTGAATCTAAATGTTTATATTTTTGTTGATACTCTGCATAAACTACCATTTAAAAAGTTTGGGATCAGTAAAATTTTTATGTTTTTGAAAGAAGTCTCTTATGCTAACCAAGGCTGCATTTACTTGATAAAAATTTCAAGAAAACCAGTAAAAATGTGATATATTATTACAATTTACAAGAAATGTTTTCTATTTTAATACATTTTAAAAGGTTTTTTTTTTTTTTTTTACCATTAGCCATTACACCAGTCTTCAGTGTCACATGATCTTTCAGAAATCATTCTAATAATTTTTTGCACAATAATAATAATGTGCTGCATAAAATTTTAGATAATAATATATATTTTTTTTAATTAATAGAAAGTTCCAAAGAACAGCACTTATTTGAAACTGAATTTTGTAGTGTTGTAAATGTTATTACGATCACTTTTTGTCAATTTATTAATTGCTGAATAAAAGTTCCTTAAAATTAAAAGATCCCAAACTTTTAAATGGTAGTGTAAATTTGATTTGTTTTTTCAAATATGAACTTTAGGACTGACTGTATGCTCTGTAAGTATGTAAAATCTGATGAGTACCTTTTTATTTTATTTTGTGGAACACAAAAGAAGATAATCTTAAAATTAATCTGAAGATGTTTTTGCTTTGGACCTCACTGACTTTCACTGTATGGACATTCTTTAAAATTTTTGTGTGTGTTTTGGAGAAGAAACTAAGACATACAGGTTTGGAACAACACAAGATTGAGTAAATAATTATTCATTTGAAAGATTTAATACATAATTTCCATTTTTTGCCAAACACCCCCTTTCAAATCAGCCCAATGTGAAAACACATAAGAGAGCAGGTCACTGTAGAAAGATGACAACCTGAATGTACTGAACACGTACTGAACACATTTTTTGGATTTTGAACTAAATACAGTATTATATTATATTTGCTATTCAGACTAGAAACAACTATAATATTTTTGCAACCTTAGTGCAGTGCGTGTTGTTCCATACAAATGCTTATAGTTGAGTCTTACCTTTCATTTCCTCATCCTCCACTGTGGCATTACTGCTGTCCGACGACTCCTGTGATATTCAGACACAGAACACCAATTAGTCACACGAGGTATTAACATTTTTCAGAAAGAATACCAACTAGTGCCAAAGTCCTCACTCGCATTGTTATACACACAATATAAATGAACATGTAAACAGCAGAACTCTGGGGAATCACACGCACAATCAACCGTTCAATAATGCATGTCCATGTCAGCACGACTGTTAGAAGAGGCTTGTTATGTTTGTTTTACTTAACGATATTAAACACAGGCCACACCTCCACCAGGAATGAACATTATGAACTCAATACTCTTTCCTAATTTCACAATATCCTGTGCTTAAATCTGAGAGATGCACTAATTTACAAGAGTACGGCAAACGCTTCAACGTGCAGCATATGGGTGTAAGGAACAGCATTCACCTGTTTTATAAATCATTTCAGTCCTGTGTTACGTCACCACTTGATGTCTAATTTAAAGCAGAGTCCTGATGGTTTGCAATTCTTACTAAAGCATTTAACAACTATTTCATATTTTCAAATGAGCCCAGCTGTATTGAGAAAACACATTGTTGTGGTAAGCATTTACACACGGCAGCACTTCTCATTGTACCTTATCGCTCAGCTGAATTAATCGACAGAATGATGTCTCAATAGGAAATGAGGAGGAGGGGGGCACGGTCACCTGTGATTCGGGACTGTGCACCTGTCACAGCGTAACTGTAGCAATCACCAAGGACACCAGCTCCTGCTGTAAATAGGCCATCAGTATGTGGGGCGATATTATTAGGTGCTCCTGAAAAGGCTTTTGTACTCTTATTCCATCATCTATGCTGCACTACAGACCTTGTTACACCTATATAAAGAAAGTGGCAAATGTAGCAAAACAGACAGTGTCCCACGCAAGGGTCTAGTAGCTCATTTTCTAAGGGGAATTTTAAGACCAATTCAGAATTCACACAGAACAGCAACCATTGGCAGAACAACTCGGCCCAGATCTAGACTTCACTACTGCCTCCTGGGAGAATCAAAGTGTGATGTGTGACATCACTGTTTGCGACACCTATTTTCTTCCATTTGATTTCTATTCTGTTTTATTTTTTAAAAGAATTATCTTCCACTAGGAGTACTACAAAATGCTACTTAAAAAATAATGACTGTCAAAAATAAATGTTTTCATGTCAAGGGAGATAGTTTTGCAAGTTGCACTATCAATGAGCACCACAAGAGGTCTCTACGCCACACAGCCGGAAGCAAAAGAGACCGGAGACGGCAGGTTTAATATTCTCATCATGACACAGATTTCTAAATGTTGCTCTTCGGCCTAATACTGCAAATGTCTGATGTGTCAAGAGTCATTTCCCATCATCACAATCATGAATAAACATCACTACTAAACAGACCGTCGATTAATCGCGAAACAATCGCACTAGCACGGAAAGGAGCGCCACACAAACAACTGGAATTGTGTTTCATGAGAGGAACATGTATACTCATTTGCATGTAATGTTTAATTAAAACATGCAATTTGTTATTCAACCAGATTTAAAGAGTACTAGTGCGAGAACACATTAAACTTCAAAAAGGTCATGCAAGCAGCCAACAGGCACACATGCTCAGATGATGTCATAGTCTGTGGACACATTAGCAGAAATGCATTGTGGGGATGCAGATAAAACAGAGGACGGATGGTGGGAAGGAAAGAAAAAGAGTGGTGGTGGTGGTGGGTTACCTTAATCCCATCCACTGCATTATGGATGACAGTGGTCTGTGCCTCCTACAGAGCGACAGGGGAGGAGGGGGTGGAAAAACATGAGGAGAAAAAAGAGGAGAGAGAGAGTATGTGTGTGTGGGTGGATGGGTGTTTGTGATTGCCAACCCAGTAAAAATTAACAAACAAAACATGCACAAAAACCACCAGAGGTTCAACAGCAGAGAGCTTCAGAAAACAAATTACTGCACGTTGGGCTCTAATTTTTCTAAACCACCAACTACGAATGCACAAAACAAGCATCGTACCGCTGAAAGTGGAATAGCGGTATTTTGACAGAACAACTTTGGATGCTATCGCAGCCATTAGACTAACATGTTTATTTTAATCTGTCTCCTTATGTGTCAACCCAGAAACCTGCTAGCTAGACACACATCAGACCGCATAAATCTGTAATGAACACTTCTCTCTTGCAGGAAGTAACATTCCCTCACTGTCCAATCGGCAGCCTGTGGTCCCCGTCATTATCAGGTATTCATCACCATGACAACCGTTGCCCCGTGCAACAGGCAGCAATTGCATGCTAAGGTTACTATGAACCACTCAGCTATAATAGATAACATAATATCATAATGATATATATATATATATATATATATATATATATATATATATATATATATATATATATATATATATATATATATATATATCAGTGCTATGAACAAAAGAGTCTATAAGAAGCTGCAAATGCTAACCGTTAATTTCCCCCTTAAAGGGAAAGTTCATCCAAAAATGAAAATTGCAAAATAAAAATATCATCCAGTCCTACATAACTGTAGAGTTAATAGTAAAGCTGGAAGGGAACCCATGGAACGAAGCACTAAGGCTAGAGTCTTTACTGACCATAAACACCTCCGCACTTCACTTCAAGGTTGAGTAACTAAATCTGCTCCATAAAACGCACAAACACAAACAGAACACAAACTCCACAGTGGCTGCATTAAGCTAAAATTATCTAAGCTAACAGATTGTGTTAAAAATGTAAAAGATTGGATGACAAAGAATTTTCTCCAATTAAATTCGGATAAGACGGAGATATTAATTATTGGACCAAAAAACACTACACAGAATCTTGTAGATTACAATCTGCAACTAGACGGATGTACTGTAACTTCCTCTACAGTCAGAAATCTGGGTGTTATATTAGACAGCAATTTGTCTTTTGAAAATCATATTTCCAATGTTACAAAAATTGCATTCTTCCATCTTAGAAACATTGCCAAGCTACGAAACATGTTATCTGTTTCTGATGCAGAAAAGCTAGTTCATGCATTCATGACCTCTAGACTGGACTATTGTAATGCACTTCTAGGTGGTTGTCCTGCTTCTTCAATAAACAAGCTACAGGTCGTCCAAAATGCAGCAGCGAGAGTCCTTACGAGGTCAAGAAAATATGATCATATTACCCCAATTTTACAGTCTCTGCACTGGCTACCTATTAAGTTCCGCATCAGTTACAAATTATCATTACTTACCTATAAGGCCCTAAATGGTTTAGCTCCAGCGTACCTAACTAGCCTTCTACCACGTTACAACCCATCACGCACCCTAAGGTCACAAAACGCTGGACTTTTGGTAGTTCCTAGGATAGCAAAGTCCACTAAAGGAGGTAGAGCCTTCTCACATTTGGCTCCCAAACTCTGGAATAGCCTTCCTGATAATGTTCGGGGTTCAGACACACTCTCTTTGTTTAAATCTAGATTAAAAACACATCTCTTTCGCCAAGCATTCGAATAATGTATCTTTTTAATTGTGAGTGTAGTTGCATCTGATCAAAGGTGCATTTTTATTCATTAGCTTGGGTTAAACTAATTTTACTTTGTTGGATCAGCAGCTATGCTAATGATGTCTGTATTTTGTTTCTATGTTTTGCCACGGGATTCACATCCCGTGGTAACTAGGATTTACACATGCTCCAGTCTGGATCCAGAACACCTGAGAAGAGATGATGCTGACCCTCAGAGGACCTCAGATGATGCTAACCCTGAATGAACAAACAGAACTAACAATTATTCCTAAATGTGTGACTTAATCATATAATAACTTAATTAATAATATTGATAGTTCATCGTCTAGCTGACTACGTCTTGTATTATTATTATTTTTTAGTTTTTCTAAAATCCTGTCAAATGTGCACAAACTACTAGCTACTACTAAATATTGTAGAAACATAATTTTCTGTAAAGTTGCTTTGTAACGATTTGTTTTGTAAAAAGCGCTATACAAATAAAACTTGAAACTATAAAAGATCCTAAAATTCTGATGTATTGAGCCACGTGTTGCAATAACTGTATATATCATGGAATGCATGTCATGTTTCCATTAGGAGCTTCCTTCCTTAATGCTCGTGGCTCACTATAAAACCTCTTCACAGTGCTTTTACAGACCACAGAAAATCTACAAAATTCCCCTCAGAACATAGACTATCCATCTGTATCACTCAAGCATGTCATTAAACATTAAATAATCACATAACCCATGTACCCTCCATGCTGGCATAATGACATTTATTAAATTCCCTGCCAGCTCCAAGCGATAAACAACCTTTATTATCTACCGATCAAAGCAGACACTGAAAGTCAAACTGGTATTATGCAAACAAAAAAACAACCCCATAAATGTGTGGCTAGAGTAGGGCCTTTCGCAAAACAAACTGTGGAACTACCCACTTTTGGGCATTTTCGCACCTCCAGAACTAGGTGCAATTTTAGTAGCGACCTACCTTTTTCGAGAACCAAATTAGCTCCTACTCCAGAGCAGGGTCTAACCAGCACAACTTTTACTAACCATGACGTAAGTAGACATTGATTGGCCAGACATGTTTGAATATGCCCTCACCCTCCACGATTTAAAACGGCATTTAAAGACACTTGCGAGATAATTAGACGCAGTGTTTGCAGTATGATGAATGGCGATAAATATACACTTGTAGCAAATGTAGCACTGCCAGTTGTCATTGGCGATTCCTTTTTTACGTTCTTTCAATCCCTTATAATTCTACATTCCACATCCATTTTAGTGAAACCCACGAAACACAGCTCCCTCCATATTCCGTTTGTTAACGCTGTTGAACACCACGCAGAAATGACATAGCTGTCGAAACACTGGGAAATAGTTCGCACAAAATCGTCCCAGTAATTTAGTACTGTACATTTAGTTCTGGAACTAAAGCGGTGCGAAAGGCCCTATAGTGTATAGTAATATATCAGAATGACAGAGTGCATGCAACTGAATCAACAGAGATTAATTGGGTCCATGGACAGAGCCAAAAAGTTGAGGGCTCAATTAAAAAAAAGATGTGCCACTTTAAGGCTGGGTCATTTAAAATGTTCATAAAGCACTTATAATAGCATTTAACTAGATGGCACCTGCTATGGAATAGATCTGCACCTTTAAATTTTTACAAATAAATGCTGATCTTCAAACTTCAAACACAGTTGGAATGGCAACAGCACTGCTCAGGACTGTAAACATTCAACTCACTTGACAACTAGTATACTAGACCCAGTGGATTTAATTGAGGAACACCATTAAGGATTGCCGTGAACCAAACATCCTCTTTTCAACACTGCATCCAGGAAACCGTAAGAACAGCTTAATTACTGATTAAGAGTTCTAGGAGGAGTTCCTATCCCCAAACCAATCCAGAACATAATGATGATGCTGTAAATGGCCTGGACACTGCTCACAGATCAAATATCCTTAATATCAAATGCAACTGGTTTGATATCCAACTCACTGAAATTTATACCATTTAAGGGCAGCTTCAGTACACAAATGCAAAGACACAAAGGCCACTGTATGCACTGTATATACTCTACATACATGTTATTCTCTGCTCTAAACACAATATCTTTGCATTTAACATTTTCAATGCAAAATATATAGTTTATATTAATACATTTTACTACTAGCTTTAAATTGCAATTTATTTATTTTTTATATACAGTTGGCTTGCACTCAGATGCAATGTAAATTTGGTAAAACAGCACATAAGAAAACAAACAAACAAAAAAAATCCTTATTGTCCTAAAGATTGCAAGTAAAGTCACAAACAGAGGGAGGAAAAAAGGATAGATTGGAAGAAAGAAAAGGACTAGAGAGGTAAATACCAGTGCAGGAGAGGGGAGGTTTCCCTTGGGACTGGTGACTATGCTGTTTTTGGTGCTGTTTGTCTGGGGCTGTGCAGGAAAACACAACATACATTCAGTTAAGCAAGGGTGAAAGAACGAGGGAGAGTCCGGCATGCACATGTACACAAACACTCTCACACAAACACATGCAGTAGGGTACTGTCATTATCTGTTTTAAAGTAACTGACTGATGTAGTGCCAACTAACCATTTACATGAAAACGGTGTTATTCATTGAGGCACAATGTTCTCTAGCAGCGAAAGGGAAAGGGGAGGGAGGGTCATTATTAAAATCTATAAAATGTTTTTTGCTAATCAGCCACATAACATGCAGAGGCGGATTAGCTAGGGGTGTTTATTTGTACTCAGTGTCCCTCGGGACTCATGTCTATTAGCTTGCAGTGGTATCTAACGGTCCATTTTCCCTTGTACAGCTCCGGCACTCATGCGAGAATGTCGTTATAATGTGTCTATGAGCGGGAAGCATGGTCAAGGGAGATGAATGAACCGCAGCCCACAACTACTGGATGAAATAAATTCACATAAACGAGCAAAAACACATCTGGGCACACATATCCATTCAAATACACACTGTTCCTAGTAACTTACAGAATTCATTAACAATTCTCAAAAACTTATCAGAGATGGTCATGCATCTCCATTGAAGACCAACTTTATCCAAGTAAACAGGAATATTGTCAGGAAAGAAAACCAGCAATACTATCCTCTTATGGGACCCATAAGAAAAAATTCCTGAACACTGAGAATATAAGCCTCAATCCTGCAAAAAAAATGTAAGTTAAAGGAAGCAAGATTTGGTGCAGTCAGAACCCTGGGATGTGTATAAATAGGATTTTCCAGATCTTATGGAAATATTGGGAAAAACACAGGCAAAACAAAGGGTCTTACTCTGCATGACTACTCCAGTACCTACCTGTGTATGAACAGAAAGGCCTCTCCTAAACCTGCTTTTAAAGCTTCCAGAGTGGTCAGTATTAACCATGAGATCCAGGAGGTTCGTGGTGTCCATGGAAGCCAATCAAAAATATTCAATCAAAGGAAAGAACAACGAGGAGGAGGAACTTGGTGTTTGCCAGAAAACACTCAAGAAAGCAGGACACTTTTACTGCAACCAAGTGGTCTCACAAAGCCATATCTGAACTCCAAAAAGTCTAGTCCACAGAGCGTTCTGGCCAAGGACCATGCACTAAGACATTCAGATACTGATTGACATGTAAAGCAACAATTCTGTTCTTTTAGTTTTTATGTGCCACTTAGAGGTGGGTTTACTGTATATGTAACTGTTCATACAGTATAAAATAAGACTAGACGTGTGCCATTTACGGCCTGTTCACACCAAAAACAATAACGAGAACTATTAAAGGCCCGATATGCATCAAACACCAGGCCAAAATAAAGTTAGTTTAGGGATCTTGCCAAAGCGAGTTTTCCAGAACAGCTCCATGCAATAGTTCCAAAAGTTCCAAAGCTGTTGTTTTCCATCGGTTGGAGGCAGGCTCCATCTTCTTTTACCCCTCAGCAAAGAATGGAAAAGAACTTTAAGTGTATTAGGGTTTAACTATATGATTTTAGTACGTGTTCTAATTCTACAAGGGTTCTCTTCTGCAGATATGGACACAAACATAGCTACTTTTAAAATTCTTGATGTGAACGGGCCTCTACAGAAAAACTGTTTAAGTCCGCCATTCATATAATATGAATCAAGTGCTCAGTGGACTGTGTGTGGACAGTCTTTGAGGCTGAGACTAAGATCCAAGATTAGTTGACCAGTAAAAACATGCATTCATTTTTTTTATATTTTTTTTAATATAATAATAATAAAAAAAAAAAACGAAGATATATATATATATATATATTTTTTTTTTTTGATACTGGCAATAATTTCATAAGTAAGACGTTCGAAGAAAGCGTTGCATTGGTACAGTAGGTGGAGGTACAAGAAGAGGATGATGAAAGTAAAAAGAAGGGTGCAAATGAAACAAGATTCTCACCATGTACTGAATGGTAGAGCTCGACTTCCGCTTCTACAGAGAGAATGAAAAGGAGAGAAGTGATAAAAATGGTGCAAACTGTGAGACGAAATATAAAAAAGTAGCTGTTGGCTTGTTTGATAACCATGTTCATTTGGAGTGAAGAGAAAAGTGCTGGGAGGAGATCTCAAATGCAGTCAGAGCTGTGTGTATTTTAGTCAAAGAAAACGATTTGAAAAATTATTTTGCAGTGCATGTGAAAGTTTGGGTTCAGACAAAGGAAATATGTAGAGGTTCTTCTGTACAAGAGGATTTGGAGAAAGAGGAACAAGGAAGGGTAGTGGGTCAAGTGGAGGAAAAAGGAGAGAGAAACATGCTACTAGAAGAAGAGTAGTTGAAGTGCACCTGAGGAATGATCAGCGTAACCAAAGTTACCTGATCTGGGGTCAGTTGTTTGTGACATATGACAGTTACCGTTCAGAAACATCTGGCCCTGAACCTGAAGCAGGAAAACAACGCAGGAGCTTACACAAAGTAGGAAAGACGTGCAAGGACAGGCAGGGTTGCTGAGAGAGGAAGCAAGCAGAGTCTGTGCGGTTCAGTGATATTTTTTGTCCTAAAAAAAAAGGGCAGCCAAGAACAAGTTATATTAAGCACAAAATGTTCTCAGACGCGCTTTCGTTGAAAACGAAGCAGCACAACTTCCAATCGCTGCAACTACCATATTTAAATAAATTCATAAAAATGCCTCCAATTCTAAAGCAGAATTATATAACCAGTGGTAGTGCAAAGATTTAGACAAAAAGTAAAGAAGTCAGCTTCCGTTAATATGAAAAATATTGACAAGAGACTAAATAAAGATCAGCTCAGCTTGATCTCCGAAGACAGCGATGGAGCATAAAGGTGAAAGGAGGAAAGCGAGAGAGAGAGAGCAAAGTAATCATGAAAAGGACAGAAGAAATATTTTAAAATGGCTGGAGAGGACGTGGGGGAGCCTGTTGCTAGGTGACGAGAGGAGCGCTGTGCTGCTATTTTCGTCTCAGAGTTTCCAGGGTTTCAGACTCGGGGCTATTCTTGGAAGCAGAGTCACACTCCCCATTGAACTATTTCTCAGCTCAAACACACATATGTACACACATACACATGGAGATAGCAGGTGTGAGTCACATAGGTGGGTAGTGGGGTGACGACAAAGTAAACACAGGTAGAAAAATGTGTTTGAGTGTGTGTCTGTGAACACTTCCCTAAGTGTTAAGCGCAGTTCATCTTTGAAAATCCCTTTTCATGAATCAAATTACTCTAGATAGATCCCTCAATGGCATTACAGCCGTCATAGTTATATCATTCACCTAAATGTCTCCCACACGCCTAAAGGTGGTGACGGAAATAAACCTTAATTTCGTCTCATCTTTCAGTGGTATTGCTGGCTTCATGACCGGATAGAGCTTATTATAGTGTTTGGTAATACTTGATGTTTCAATGCTCTTATGTCAGCTAGAGAGCCTGGAAAATTCACTGAAATTCTCACAGCAAGGTTCATTGTGTAAACTGCACTTGATTTTTACTTTTTGGCTAATGTGTGGAATTCTGTTGGGATGTATTTAAATACAGAGAGGTGTGTTAAAGGTAGGTTTCATTTGGTAGCTTAATAATCATGGATTTTCATGCTCATATGACTGCTGGAGAGTCTGTGAAAATTCACTAAAATACTCAGAGGCATTTATACTTTTACATTTCCATGTGAATGTGTGGTATCTTTGGGGACGGATTTAAAGAAGGTTTTAATGGTAGATAATAGGGCTGTCAAACGATGAATCACATCCAAAATAAAAGTTTGTGTTTAGATGATGTGCACACATGTCCATATATAAGAAAAATTAAGCATTTATATATAAAATATTTATATATAAATCTAAATTATATGTAAATATACATAAATCTTTTTTTTATATATACATGTATGTGTATTTATATACACATAATAAATAAACATCGCACACACATATATTATGTGAACAAAAACTTTTATTTTGGATGCGATTAATCATTTGAAAAATAAGCGAATTAGCAAAATATATTTACATTTTACCCTTAAATTAAAAATCAGGGATATTTCACCCATTTACCATATCGGTCCAAATCCTTTTTGTTTTTTCTTTATGGAAACACAAAAGGTGATGTCCAGTCTTCCTGCTCTTTTCCTTACAATGAATGTTGATGGTAAAGATTAGCTGTCAATGAACAAATTAGCTTACAAGTCTTCTGAAGATATGCGAAAGCTTTGCGTGAAGAACATAAATTTGCTTGACAGCCATTATCTACCATCAGCTTTCCTTGTATAAAAAAAGTGCAGCTTAAACTTTTCTAGTGTTTAATGTAAAAACTACAATCAGAAATACATGAGTTTTGAGTAAATGATGACTAGACATCTCTAATCTTTTTTTTTATTTATCTGTCAGTAAGGTAAAGTAATTTCTTAGTAGAGGTTGACTAGACTTAATCAGAACGACACTGAAATATACTGTATTTTTATAAGGTGACTTTAGGTGTCAGTGGTCAGGTTTTAAATCTCTCATGTCTTAAAACAAACACATCTATACACACACATCAAACACAATATCAACTAATAACACTTGTGTAAAAAACAATCATGCAATAAAGAACACACTCTAAACACACTCTAAGCAAGCACTGACAGATTAGCCAGGAAGATAAAAGGAAAGAGAGATGGAGTAGTGAAAAGAGAGAAGCCATCTGGTCATGTCTGGGTCCCAGAGGTCAGAAGTTCGACAGATCGTCTTACCTTAACGTCAGCTTTTTTGTTCAACAAGCTCTTGGCTGCTACAATGGGAGGAAATAAGAGAGAGACGTTAAATCAGCAACACCACATTGCATATTACAAAATTTCCATTTACCCAGGCTATATTTCCTAAAATGAACTTTCTATTCCTCAAGGAATCATAAAAAAATTAATCACTTATACAAAAAATTTAACCAACCCTCCTTTTGAAGGGTGGTGTGTATGAAATGAAATACAATTCAATGTTTCATGATAACTAACTATTTGTTTGTTAAAAAATAATGATCTATTAAGTACTATATAAAAGTAACAATGACTTTTAAACAGATTAAGATTTATTACTGGCCCCTCAGATTGAACAGTTCCCCATTGTCTAAATCATAAAAATAATCTTACAGGAAAGACTGCGGCAGAGAAATCTATAATTAAGCTACACATTTTTATCTGCTTCATTATCATAGAAACAACGCTGCCACAGATATCTCATTACTCAGTCTACATTTCTTAACATTTTATTTAATTTTATAAACCTTTTGGAAAAGAAACAATCATATGGAAGGGAAACAACTGAATACTTAAAATGAGCGTTTTTAGGTTCAGCCAAACAGTGTAGATGACAGTGAAATTTATCCATCCAAGGACTAAGGATAATTAAAAAATAAATACATTTATGCTTTTCATTGTTCTGTACAGCATCATGGTGAACAACATTCATTAAATTAATATAAAGCAATCATTAATGAGTATAAAGAAGCATCTGACACAATCACTGTCATTCATGGTTGGTTCTTGTACCACTTCATGATCAAAAATAAATATGCAAATAAATGCACACACACTCTGTCAAGCACCTTTGAAGCACCTTTTGGGTATGTTTGTGTATAGCTGTCACAACATCAAATTCAAACTGAGACACGAAACAAATGTGTTTTCATTATTTACATTCCGAGTACTCTGGTACTCGTGCCCATCCCTATTAAGGATATCTTAACGTCTCGGTTGAGACAACAGCTCTAGACACTGTTCATTTAATACAATAATTTCAGCAAAACCCTGTCATTCAGAAAATTCTGTAAAATGATCCTACAGATACATACATGATTAAGATGGCATGAGCTGGAATTATGCATTAAAAAATGCAAGAGGTACAACATAGCAAGAGGTTGCACAAGAAATTAAGTCAAAGTTGAATGCATTTGCTGTATTTCTGATAATAAACAAAAGAACAGGGTCACTCAAAATCCTCCTAGAACTGAATCTGGGCCACCAATCCACCCATCTGGTGGCCCAAAGAGATCAGTGAGAAGAAATGAGCATGTGTCCCTGTAGAAAGAGCAGCAGTAGTGAAGTAACCTCTAACACTCTAAAGTGAGTGGAGCTCCTTACCTTGCCATTAACACAGAAAGCAAAAAAAAGAGAGGAAGAGAGAATGGAGAGAAAAAGAAAGAGTATTGGAGAAGAGGTCAAAATATCTCGTGTGGTTTATCTATGAATGCTGAAACTAAACGACTATTTATGGAGCTGTATCTATATCCATGGACTCAAGAACAAAAAAAATGTCAACTTGTTTTCAGTAGTCATCATTTATCTCAGAGTTTATCTACCTTGCAGAGAGTCAGCAAATAAGGTTTAGCAAAAAATAGCAGGCAAACAGGTTTGTGCCAGGTTGTTTCGTATAAGCAGTTTCACTACTCTAAAACCTATTGCTCAATTGTTCTCCAGTGCTTTTCAAATACGTAAACATTAAATAAATTAATAATTACAATATATTTTTTATTAAACAAACATACAACCAAATGAAATAAAAATATATTTATATCTTAAAATTTATTTATATATATATATATATATATATATATATATATACATATATATATATATATATATATATATATATATATATATATATATATATATATATATATATATATATATGAAAATTTCAATCCATCTTGTGCAATGTATAGCAGTTGCACAAGCAAAACTAAGCATTATTATCGATTGAGAAGACAGCTTTTTGCAACATTATGGGCATAAATAGGGAGTTGATCCATCATTTGCTGTTATAACAGCTTCCACTAAAATGCCCAAACTAAAAAATGGGTGTCCACATAACCTAAAGTATAATACATAAATATATTCTCTTATATGCACCATATTAAAGTCATATATGAGGATTTGAAGGGATCCAGGTGTCAGTCCCATATGTAGTGTAACTGCCTATAGTGCAGTAGTCTGGTTGCTCAGGCTGGGGGTAGTAGAAGGACAACAGAGAGAGGCAGCACTACATAAATATTTGATTGCAGGCATGTGGAGGGAGCATTGAATATAAAGCACAGCCTTCACATTGAGCCACAGCACACGCTCAATGTACCAGCTCAACCCTTCTGCCTCACTCATGATGCACTCTATGTTAAAAAACAAAAAACAAACAGGAAAGGAAAGGAAAGGAAAGGAAAAAGAAAAGCTGAAAAATAAACCCAAATCATGTTTTGCCCTTTCAAAAAGGTAAATGGCAAGACAATGTCACTGGCTTCTCCTCCAGAACAGCTGCTTGGATAAATCTAGAAATTCTAAATGATCAAATTTTTTTGCCTATACGCTTAAATGCCAAAGGCTGTTTGGTCGAAATGATAATTCCACTGATAGAAAAACACCATTTTAAGCCATTTTAGAACAAATAAATAAATGTCAAGATATTGAATACAATTAAAAAGCTGAAAAATATCTATTATACAGTAAGTCAATCTACAACACATCCAGTCGAAACTACAAAATTAACTCTATTAGCTTCCACACTAGTGGAGTGGTGGAGGAATAATGTAGTGACCCAGAAAATATTAAACAAATCAAACCCATCTTGTATTTTGTCATCAGCTTTTCTTTTACTATCGGGTCAAAAAAATAAAAAATAATACTTTGCTCTGGAATTGATTTGTTTTGTGATAGATTAGCAGTGGCTTTCTTTGTATTGCTCTGGAGGAGATGCAATGATTATAAAATCTTTAAAGTAAGGCGCAAGAAAAAGATTCCAAATTAGAGGCTTGTAAATTGCACACATAGTGTAGTCATCTATGCTAAACCCTGCAAAATAAAACAAATACAGTATACTGCAACTGTATATCCACTATAGCCCAAAATGGAATAAAGAGAGATTTTGTTTCCATGCATTTCCCCTCATACCGTGGATCCAGTTTCAAGTAATGTTAACAACAAGTAATGTTAACTAAAATTCTACATAATTCTACATCTTGTCCATACACAAATATGAAATCCTGATTAAAAAAATGCTAAAAAAAAAAAAAAAACTGTTGTCAAGAAGCTTTGACCATGCACGAGTGCACCAGATTCGTTCAGCACATCACACCCCCAAGTTAGTGAACATGCATTAGTCCAACCTCCCATGCAGCATTCAGCACAACAGCAGGCAGACTGTTCCACCCTTTGAAACAGGGGTGAACTTCAACTTCACAGACCATATTAAAGACAGAGTAAAGGAAGGAAGGAAGAATATAGAGGATGAAAGTGAAGAAGGCTTATGGGTGTCAGATAAAAATGGAAAAGAAAGGCAATGAAGAGAAGGTTAAGAATAAACCAAAAAGAGGCAGTGATTTATGGCACATATGAAAGGAAGAAATGATGGAGAGAACAGGACTCAAAAAAGAGAGTGGGAGGGAAAATACATTCATCATATAAAGATCTTGGTGTAGATCCTCTGTGAAATAAATTAAAGATGAATGAAATGACAATGACAGACCACTGAGAGAACCAATAACCAATACACATGTTATAAGATATGAACCACAAGAGAAATGAGGTCAATAATGACACAAAAGTGTGGAGGACAAGAAAGTAACAGAAGAAACATCTGGTAAGAGAGGTAGAGGGTGAGTCATCATGCATGCTTTAGCCCCATGCAGAGACAATCATGGACTAGTGAGTGACAGAAAGGATGTAGAGGGAGGATGAAATACAGAAAGTTTTCTTTTGTAGAAGTAACTAACTAAAAGGGGGGGGGGGGGGGTGAAAAAGAAATGAATTAGACAAATAAGATAAAAATAAGAAAGAAAAGCTGAAATCAATCAGAAAAAGAGAAAAGATATAAATAGAGAAAAGGAAAATGGAAGGAAAAGGGGTAAGAAAAAGGGAAGAAGAAAGAAAAAGGTAAAAGGATGAATAAAGGGTAAGGGAAGGGGCAATTTTAATTGAAATAAAGGGAAAACAAAGGAAAAAGGAAACCGAAAAGAAGGGAAATTAATAGAGAAGTAAAGAGGAAAGGACAGGACAGAAAAGGAAATGGAAAAGGTAAAGCAAGGAAAAATGAAAAGGAGAGAGAAGAAATAAACAAAGTAAAAGGGAAATAGTAAAAGAAAGGAAAGGAAAGGAAACGAAAGAAAAGGAAACATTAAACAGATAATGGTAATTAAAAGGAAATGAAAGGAAATTATATGGGAAGTGAAAAAAGGAATTAACAAGGGAAAATAGAGGGAAAAAATAAAAGAATGAAAAATAAATTTCAAGGACAATAGGGAAAGAGAACAGATAAACAGGGGGGGGGGGGGGTCAAATAAAAAGAAAAGAAAAACTGTGGAGCACACTGTGAATAGAGAATAATGGAATGGTAGGAATAACCAGAGGAGCGGAGAGACAGAAAGGGGCAGAGGAGTTGTGCCCCGCAGGGCGGCGCTACCTTGTTCCACCAGCCCTGCTGTGGTGCCTGCAGCCGCGGCTACTGCAGCCGCAGCCGCAGTGACCGAGGCGGGAGCCGTGGTCTGTCTGCTACCCACTAACACACACATACCCACCCACACACAATGAGAGGGAGGAACAAAAAGAGAGAGAGAGAGAGAGGGAAGAGGAAAGGGGGCAGAGTGAAAGAGAACCATTCATTAGTCTACAGGTGAAGAAACGGTCAGTTATAAGAACACGTCAAACCAATTTTCTTATTTTTTTTATTTCTTTGAGAGACAGGTGGTTTGTAACAAAATGATCCCCACTCAAACAAGAGCCATACTTTCATTACAACCAAAGTACAACAAAACAAGACTCTGACCCAGAGGGAATCATAAATCCTAACATTCAAACCACATATATTTATCAATGTCCTTTGTTGGACCATCATCTGAAGCAGTTACAAGCAGAGCCCTGGCATCACAGATGAGTTCAGAAGGCAGAAAGTGCTGCTATAACTACCGGTACTTGAATTTTCATTAAGGATAGTGTCAAAAAAAAAGAGAATTGACAGAGAGAGTTAGGCAATTTACATGTGCAGGGAGAAGTCTAGAAATGCATGTTATTTTGAATAATGCATGAGATCTGTGACGTCAGAGCTACATTAAAACTGCAAACTGCAAGATGGAGAGGAAAAGGTTGTATGTACAGTAAGTGGTGGGCAGGGCGTAAAAATATAAAGAAAGTTGTCCCAAAAAGTATGTGGACCGTTAAACCACACTTAAAAATGTATCAATGTCATCACATTAGATATTGACCCAAGTGGCATTCATAAGTGGTAATTTGTTTAGTCAAGATAATTATTATGATTTTTTAAAATAAATTACAAACAATAGGACAAATAGTTTTTCACATTGGTTAAATATTCAAGCATTCAGAAATTGAATAATCAAATCTAATTGTTTTTTTACTATATTTTCTCATTCATGCATGTTTTCAATGACACTATGTCAATAAAATTAAGTAGCACTGCCTTTTTTGTATTTTGATTTTTATGGTGGTTAAATGGCTTATTATGCAGGATCATGAAAATACCACATTAGTATAGTAGAATCACAAAAAATTGGAGAAACTCTCTATCATCATTTGTTTTTAGGTACCATTTGGTTTTATATCTAATGCAATAACATTATAACACTAAGTACAACTTAAGTCACGATTACTTTTTATGGCCCCAAAATCTGTGCAGCCCAAATCTTGCCCAAAGGTCACTTTTAATGAGAGCAAGAGGCTTCAAGTATTTATTTGACAGACAACAGACAACAAAAGCACATCAAGACGGAGTGGGGATCTTAAAAGACACACAGATGATTCCCTGGAGAACCATCAGAACATACACAGAACAGACCAATCAGAAATCACACATATTCATCAACTCAGCTGTCAATCAAAACAGTTCCAAGGTTAATCTGCAGCTTCGTCACACCCGAATAACTTACCAGAGAAGTTCCGTGACACAAGCATGGTGGTGAGGATGGCCCCCTGTGAGGACAATGAGGAAATATAACCTGTGTGTGTGTGTAAAATTAGAATTGAGTGAGCATGTGTGTGTCACCAAACACACCTTGAGTTTCCTCCTGGCGTTGAACTTCTTCAGGCATTCCACAGTTTCTTGTCTGTGCATCATGGAAGCCACAGTAGAGCGTTGCTATGGAAACAAATAGGGAAAAGATTTTTACTGTATATCTACATCTGCGTTTTGCTGCTTTTGTCTAAGTGTTCTATATGTCTGCATTTGCGCGTTGGTGAATACATACGCAGACCCATGGGTGTTTGAGAGCTTCCTGTGCAGTGATTCTCTTGGCAGGGTTTATGGTTAGCATTTGATTGATGAGATTTTTGGCTTCAGGAGTAACTGTGTCCCATTCGGGAGATGGAAACTATTAGAGAAATACATTTTAAAAATGCGATTACTATACAACAACAGATTAGCTCTGTCAGCAAGCACTGCATCATATAAACCATCTATTGAAATTAGCAATTTCTGTAACTTTTGACTAGAAATTGTGCGTTTCTAAGAAAATGTAAACACCTATTGAAGTTCAATTTTCTCAATTTAATGAACTGGCATTATGAAGATGCATGAGTCAATGTTGGCTCAAGCAAAACTGAAAAAAACCATACCAGTCGACAACTAATATGAATCAATATTACCAAAAAATTTTGAACCATATAAAATGATGCTAAAAGTACTTAATATATCAATATTATCAAAAATCCCCCACTTGTGCTGCATCTATCAAATAAATCAGTCTATTCTATGAAATAGGCAATTTCTATTTTAAAAATGTATGTTTTGCAGTCTATTAGACAAACAATGTTTTTAAGTGTTAAAAAATTGATTGTGCCATCTAAAGTTAAATTAATAAAACATTCAATATGATATTCTATACTTGTGATAGCAGTTAAGTGTTTTGATAATTTGAAAACCAACACATTTCATCATATCAAAGTTTTGGCGTTTTTTGGTAAATACAGTACGCAAAACTGAAAAGATCATAAAACTCACATCATAAGCTCCCGCTTTGATCTGCTGATAAAGTTTGTGCTGATCCTCATCCCAGAAAGGTGGATATCCAACCAGCAGAATGTACAGAATCACACCTTAATAAAGACAATTAAAAAATAAATTTAAAAAACTATCTATCTGTTCCAAGTAGAGCTTAGGTAAGCAGCAATTTTAAGGCTGTTGAATACAGTACAGCCAGTTATACTGTGTTGCCAGTTATATTTTTTGTTCTATACTCAAAACAAGTACGAAATAAATGAGGTTGCTGAGTCTCTTTGCCTTTGTTTGCTTGTAGGCTTAATTGGTATCATGCAGGTTTAATGGAAATCACCAACTCTCACTGAAAATTAATGACTACTTCTATCTGTCACTGCAAATCTCTGAATGTATGAACATCCCTTTAGGACCCTGCTGAAAACAAATAAACCAGCCTAAGTCCAATTTCTTCCATCTTGGTCAAGCTGTTGTTTAGATTGTTTAGCTGGCGGGCCAAAAAAATTAGAAAGTGTCCAAAACCCCTCTAAAACAAAGACAACCAGACCAGCTTGACTAGAAGAGGAAACCAACTGAGAACAGAAAACCCTCTAGGGCTGGTTTAAATAGCTTTATATCAGCAGGGAAGGTAGACGGTGAAGCAGACAGCAAGGCAGCTCACTTAGATTTGGCACAAAGCACATAAAACTCCTGTAATTTCTTCAAAATGAGCATGTGCTTGTCACTGAATTTGAGTTTATTTACCGCAGGCCCAGATGTCCACCGGTTTGCCATATGCTTCTTTCCTCAGCACCTCAGGGGACAAGTAACCTGGTGTCCCTGCAAATCCTGTAAATGCACAGTAAAATGGGATAATAAAGGTGTAAGCAGTACAAACAAGTTCTAAAGTGTTTGTTATAAATCGTGTGGGCGTCTCTCAATATCAAACTACAGGTTTGTGTCATTGTAGCAATGTCTTCATACCAAACCATGCCTGCTGGTCTCCCTGCACCTCAATGGCCAGTCCAAAGTCGGCCAGCTTCACAGCGGCGTTCTTGCACTTACTGGCCAAGAGCAGATTCTCTGGCTGAGGGGAGAGTGAAGACAACATTTCTCCTGCCTTAACACACAACTTTACACTCATAGTAACAAACACACTGTGCATGCTGACACACACTTCACAACAACAATAGATAGTCAGATACCTATCACGTGTTCTTAACATGAAACCAGCGCACATTTTAAATGTGTATAATATAATCAACCTCCCCAAATCAGATTCTGTTAGACATTAGTTGAATGGTGGGTTTCGCTGAACTTTCAGACTGCAGAATGTTTCTAAATAAAGGATTAAGAAAAAAAAAGTTCTTCACTGGTAATAAGTGTGTGTGTGTGCGGGCATGTTTTCCTCCCAACTGACCCAGATTATCCATCCTCATTATTTTCTGTCACTGATGGATGCTAATAATGTGATATCTCCTCTAGTGCCTTCTGCTAGCACACACATGACACGATCTTATAAATCATAGTGCTAGCAACTCTGATCTATAAGGGCTAGCTAACAAACCAAATAGCCTGTCACACACACCTTTAGCTCTGCAGCAGAGAGTGAAATCTCAAGGAGATTTTCCTGCATTGCAGGGTCTGGTTGATCTAACATCCACTTCCCTCACTCTCTTATTCACATTGTAGACTGCTACTAAAATGATTTAAACTGAGAGAAATGACAACTAAAAAAAATAAGCTACCGTTTAACTGTTTGGGGTCGGTAAGACTATTTAAAATGATATCAATACTTTAATGCTGCAAGGATGAATTAAACTAATCAAAAGTGACAGATGTTTCTCATTACGCATTATAATGTTACAAAAGATTTCAATTTCAAATAAATGCATTAGTTTGAACTTTCGTTTCTTTAAGAAATAAAAAATAAAAGGTCACTGTTTCCACAAAAAATATAAACTAGCAAAAACGTTTTCAATTGTAATATTAAACGGTGTTTCTTGAACTTCAAATCAGAATGATTCTGAAGGATCAAGCAATACTAAAGAGTCATAAATGACTGATAAAATCACAGCTTTGCGATCACAGGAAAAATAATTAAATAAATAAATATACATTCGTTCATATATAATTAATTCACTACTTTCATTAGAAGCTAAGAGTAGACTGACTGTAGGTTTTTTCTGATTATCATCAATATTTACTTTTTTTTTTTGCATATGCAGAATAATCTAACATTTGTAATTATAACTTAAGTCCTATGAAAAACATCTAGATATTAATACATCTGAATATGTTCATGCAGATACACAGTCAACTTGCTCTCAAATGCTCACAGACCAGCTTGCCCATGTTTAATTAAGCCAGGGGGCATTTACTTTTTTAATAACATTCCATAACACTCATTATCACAATTACTTCACAACCTTCCCTTCATTAAAAATTTCCTAGATTTTGTCTCCATCCTCAGCAGCTCTCATATAGCATAGCTAATGCAGATTGCCCCCCCCCCCCCCCCCAAAAAAAAGAGGTTAAACATGCACTCTGTTAAGGGCTGGAACATCAGGAGCTAATCCCAGCCTTAAAGCTCAGTAGTGGGAGGAATTTTGATGAACAGCACCCTCTGAGAACAAATCTAGCTCTCCAATGCTCTTTCACGAGTGTATAACCTCTGCAGTGAAATCAATGACATGACTTCCTAGCAAAAATCTCATCAGCATGGGCACAGCTACGAATCAAATTATATGCATTATATACATGTATATGCATATACTGAAAAGCACAGCTGGGTGCACGGATTAAATTGGCATGAGTTGGTTTAGTTTACTTGCTTTGCTCAGTAAAATCCAAAAAATCATGGGTGTTGGTAGATGTGTGAGATTGTGTGTATGTGCAATAATATATGTGCAAGACCGCTGCTCTTTTCTGCAGTGGCATTCCTGTCATGCCCACTCAGTTTCCAGCTGTGGAAGAGCGCGTGCCCCAGGCTTCCATTTTAAAGGGCAGACACTGAGAGCGTGAAACCAAAATGCCATTTTTAGCATTTACCTGGTTTCGTTTTTCTTGATGCTGCTACTGTGAAACTGAGGCTTGAATCTGAATGTATATGGATTAAATCTCGTGATGCACCAAAATTAAAGCAATTTAAAATATTTGGTTTAAAACTGCAAAAAAGAACTCATTTCAGTTTTCAAAGGAAAAGGTTTTAAAACGCCAAAATCATTGATCGAAATGAGTGATGTTTAATTGGCATTAATAGTCGTTTGACTATTTCATGCAAGTCTATTGCAGATCTAGACATTAATACTTGTAAATAATTATGGCTGCAGTTGTACTAGGGAGGAATGTCAAGTGTTCACGGTCCAATATTTGGCTAAAACAGCAAAAGAATTAATGATTTTTTGGTTTCAGATTAAATCATTTTGAAATGCTGAGAGGCAACTTGTTGCCAAACTACTATGACTAAATTAATTTATCATCTTAGAACACAACACCTTTAACAGCATACCGAGGTCAATTATCAAATTACGCAAATGTAATTATTACAAAAAATTTTCAGTGGCAATTTAAATTTCAGTCTCATGTTTCGCTAAAACTATAACTTCTGTGCATTACTAATTAAATCAGATTAAAGCACCTGATTTATTGATATACATCTGGATATTATTTTGCACATGCTCTTTACGGAGTCAACATGTCAATAAAAGTACATAATATAAAGTGTACCGGATCTGTGCATATTGAAGAAAAGCTGCAGATAAATGTGTATTTATAAAGTGACATCACAGATCCAAGTCACAATCAAACCACTTATACATGCATACATAAACATGCAGCATAAATTCTGAAGCGGTGTTCACCCAGCAGTCATACATTTTTTTGTGCCAGTTACGATAAGCATCCTAGGCTAATATCTGGCCAGTTTGCACTGTAATCCGACTGCAAAACATGCCAGGTAACGTGAGATTAGTTGAATTATGTCTAGGAACAACACTTTCCCGAAGCTCACTGCATTTTAGAAAAGGTCAAAGGTCAGAAGGGAGCAGTCAAATGGCATTGCAGTGCACTCAAACCTGGACATGAGGACTGGTCTGGGACTGGGACCCTGATGTCTACACTGACTCTCTGGTCAATAAAAGCAATCTAGATAAGAGTTACATTGTCATAGTTCATTCAATTTGGTCTATATTTATTTATATTATTATATGATAATAATTGCAGGGGATTCATTTTAGTGGGAACACTTTTGAAGTGCAAAAGAGACATTTGTCTTGATCAATAAACTAAAATTAATGTAGCTCTTTAAGTCAGTCCAATTAGCGCAGTCTTACCTGAACATTCATGAAAGTGAATTTATTACCAGCAATGGTCAAACACTGCAACACTCAAGCATGTATGCCATGCACTATCACTGTGTGAAATCGGACTGACCTCCCATTTCTAAATATTTTTTCCACCCATTTTCGAAGGGAGACCAAGAGTTCCTATCAGCAATTATGTCAGTGCCCTTTAAATCTACACAGTAGTAGGCACAGATTTCCACATAGCAAGTTTATGAGCACATACACAAGTTCACACACATCACAATTGTCACTTACCTTCAGGTCTCTGTGCACCACGCCCATTTGATGGCAGTGAAGCACCGCCTCCAGGATCTGCTGGATGCAGTGACTGCATGCAAACAGCAGGGGGCGTAGGTTAGTTTGAGCAGCGCTACAGTCCCGTGCACAGGCCAGGGGTGATGGGTATTTGGGGCAGGTAAAAATGTAAAAGGGAAGGGGAAGGGTATCTTTCTCTAGACTCAACCTTGCCTCCATGTAGCTAAATATAAGCACACAATAACTGAAATAATAATAATGATAATAAAAAACAGTTGCAAAACTGCAGGTGGAGGCGCAGCGCAAGTGTGTTTGCTAGTTTCAGTCCGGCGCTGTTTGCATTTTCCCATCCAGCGCCACGTCATTTAATAAGCAAATGCATTTGCACCCATTTGTGCACCCATGGGCGTGCTGGTCTAAAAAAGAGGTGTGTTCAGGTGCATTGCTATTTTAAGGAGCTGAAAATGTTTTTTCTGTTATTTAAAGAGCGTACACGCTGCTTATTATACACAGGGACGCACAGCAGCACACAAACATGCCAAATATTAAAAATTAAAGGATTGCAATATATAAGAATTTTTTGTAGGCTAATAAAATAATATGTTCTGTCTTTGCGCTTGCCAAATTCCGCCGTGTAAATAGCAAATCCATCATGGCACGAGCGCAACTGGCTCTTAAAGGCAATGGAAGATGAGACTCTGATTGGTTTATTGCCCGTTACGCACAAAAAACACCCATTACTCATTACGAGAATAGGGACAACCGTTTTTCGGTCCAAAGTTTTTTTGCGCTTCACACTTTGCATTTAGATCTTTAAAATAGGGCCCTAAGAGTTTGAAAGCAAAACATCCCCTCAGAAATAAAAAATTTGTTTAATATAAATTGATTCAATTGTGATCTATTTAAATTTGGGTACAATATAAACATTATTATAATGGAGGCAATGCTTTGCGTCTTTTGAGAATTTACTTTTATTTTCTTATGCCAACATATGTAGGACTTAAAAATTACTATAAATATAAGAGGTAGCAAAATACTTTTTTTTGGTGGATACAGTAATGTTGTTATGATTCAGTGTAAAAGTGGTAAACAGATCATAGATTCAAATATTTACGAATCCTGTGTTAGTTTCCTATAGCTTATTAACTGGCCTATTATTAAGTATGAACCGCTTTAAACTTCAGTTTAATAATAATAATAATAATAATAATAAGCCTCAAGGAAGCATATTTTTTTCTTGAAGGCAAGAAAATGGATCTGAGATCAACTAAAAAGCCAAAAATGCTAATTATTAGTTACAAAAACTAAAATAACTTAATACTAATATTTAAGCAGGGATTTAAACAAGTGACAGTGAAGTCTTGCACATTGTTACAAAAGATTTCTAATTTTAAATAAATATCCGTTTTTACTTTTTTTCAAAGAATCAGAAAAACTTAGCATGGTTTCCACAACAATATGCCACACAACTGTTGTCAACTTTGATAATAATAAGAAATGTTTCTTGAGCACCAAATCAGTATTTTAGGATGATTTCTGAAGGATTATGTGACACTGAAAACTGGAGTAGTGACTGCTGAAAATCTAGCGGCTGTTAAATAAATGGCAGCTTGATTCTGCTAATTGCTGCTTGCAGCTCTACTCTTCTCCTCCCTAGGGCAGTAAAATAGCGTTTTAGAAATTAAACCTTGAAGTAAACCATACAGAGTAACACAGCTGTATATCTATGCAACTCTTTGATAAATATAGTGTCATGGGAGTGTAATGTGATTGCGGTTTGAGTGCGTGTTAAGGAGTGTAGGATAGCAGCGACACGTGCATGCACGCATATGAGCTGGTTGCCAAGAGACCCCTGAATGTTGCTATGCACAGGTACAGCCTACACCAGGATGAAAGATGATTTCGCTATTTAACAGCCCAAACCCAGATCCGAAACCCTAGTGATAATACACTGAGGGTGACTGAGGTTGGTGGTAAAGGAAAAGAAGACATCAATTGTGTAAATCAATTAATGCTGTAAATGGTTCTCTAGGTCAAAGCTATTCCAATATACAGCATATCCCATGAGTCAAATCAGTCGGTGCTGGAAGAAAAAGATTGGGGGTGTTGTAGCTGCTCTACAATCACACAGCACATGGAGGGTGAACAGTAAGAGGGTTTGCATGCTGAAGTGAGAGAGCAGTGTGTGTGTGTGTGTGTAGGTCATGTGATATGGTGTAACTGTGAATGACATTTGCTGTATTGAAATCTTTAAAGCTACAAACTGACTTACACTACCATTCAAAAGGTCAGTCAGATTTTCTTTGAGAAAGAAGTTAATACAAAAAAAGTGACAGTAAAGACATTTATAATGTTACGAAAGATTTCCATTTCAAATAAATGGAGCTCTTTTAAACGTTTCATTCATCGAGGAAACCTGAAAAACTCTTATCATGGTTTCGAAAAAAAAAAAAAAACACAACTGTTTTCTTTTTTTTCTTAAGTAACAAATCAGAATGATTTCTGAAGGATCATGTGACACTGATGACTGGAGTAATGGCCGCTGAATTTTCAGCTTTGCCATCACATGAATAAATTATATTTTAAATATATATAAAAATAGAAAACAGTTTCACAATATTACTGTTTTTAATGCTGCTTTGGTGAATATCAGAGACTTTTCAAAAACAATTTTACTAAAAATGACCCAAACTTTTGAACTGTAGTGTAGGCAATAATTTCATTCGAATAAATAATTTAAAGTTTTATTCTGAACGGATCAAATGCCTTTCACCTAAATAACATTCATGCAAGAAGCAAAATTAGATCATATAGACTATTATAATTTAAGAAAACTCCTATATTAAGATGTAATAGATTTGGCAGACTGACTTAGGGCTGTGAAAGGAAACGCATTGATTTTCATGCGCATCTCGTCAGTAAAGCTGGTCCAGTGATTAGTAGTAAATCATCATCACCTGCTTTCAGTTTGAGCGCAATTCACTACACAGAGCCGTAGTTCACTGACAAGCTAGGCGATATCGTGTTTGACATTGTGCTATTTGAAGACATAAAAGCGTTTGTAAGACTAATATGCACAGGATCAATGTTTAGATTTTTTCTTGGACTTAAGCTTTGCATCTGACACTGTCAATCTTGAAATCAATTTAGTAATTACAATTAGCATTAACTGGTCATTTTGCTGACTCGTTTATCCTTAATAAACTGCAAATTTAAAAGGCTGCATTTAATTCAAATTAAAACCATTTTAATCAGCAAAATATGTCTTTCACACATACTGGAAGATGATTGTGTCATTCTCATCTGCCCTTAAAAGGCAAAACAGTCTACATTATTAGACTGACATAAAACGAATTAAAGCAATCTAGTCTAAAGCAATCTAATCTCGTTTAGACATTATTGATTGGGACTGTGCTTCCTAGATAGAGTTATAGCCATGATTACTATTATCCATGCGCAGTGTGCACTACATGAGCTATACTACATGCATATGTGTAAAGTTAAGGCATGGCAGTAAACTTCAGGGCTGTAAATGTCTACCATTAAAACACCACAAAGAATGACATATGGTCACGGCAAGCGCAAGACATTTCTGAATAAACCCATTTCTGAGAGTGAATCTGTCGGTTTACCCTGCCTTTAAATGCATGAATGCATATAGGGATATTTATATATATAAAAACATGTAATGTTTTGTGCATTCATCACAGTGTGTGCATGTGTGTTTCTTCACACCTCCCCCAGTGTCAGCTGCTGATCATGGCTGGTCTGCAAGCGAAGATGTGTGTATGACTGTGTGATTTTGTGTGTATGTGTAGAGGTGAGACAGGAAGTGTCAATGTGTTTCAGCACAAAAACTCCACTTGAAAGAACTGCTGTGTGTGGACATTAACATGTACAAAAATGACATACTGGAACTCACTGTGCTGCCTTCTCTAATATTAGCTATATTCCCTGTACTAACATCACTAAATATTACCATATTCAAGTCTCTTCTTCCACGCTTCATAAGGGTATGTAAATAAGCAATTTATCCACTAACTTTAGCAAGAAGTAAAATTACAAATCTACAAATACTGTATCTGTGTAAAGACAGTAAAACCTACTATTGTTTGAAATAAGAATGATTGGCCGTTCATAATACTGTTGATACACTGTACTGAAACTGATCTTTGTTTTAAGGAATATTACGTAACATTATACAATTTGTCTTAACCATTGTTGTGCAGCACACAAAAAATTTAACAAATTGTTCAAAATTCATTATATCTAAAAGATTAATTAAACTGATAAAATTGTATGCATTTATTTGATAACCACCATTTTTCCTAAAAAATTTGCGTTAAATCATAAAGCACGGAATCCAGAAAAATTCAAACAGACCACAATTTCTGGAAAAAATAAAACATTTCATAGGGCCATATTATTGTAAAAAATCAATAAAAAGACACATTATTAAAAGTTGTTCAAGTTCATTCATGCTTTTGATTAAAATTGATTAAAATTTTATTAAATCTTTAAAATAGGGCTCAACTACATCTAAAAACTGTTTGTCCAGTGTTTTTGACAAAGAAAACATGGTACATACTAGCGAACACTTTAACTTATAGTAATTCAAGGATGTTTATACAAAAAAAACATGATAATACTTTAGCCTAAATATTCATTGAAATATAATATGAGGCATAGTTCTTATCATTTACTCACCCTTATGTCATACCAAACCTATTAGGCTAACTGTCTTCTGTGGACATGCAAAAATACATACAGGCTTGTAACAAGATGAGGATGAGTAAATAATGACAAACGTTTCAGTTTTGAGTGGATTATCTCTAATAGTTGAGGGAGCAATAAAAAAAAGAAAAAGAAAAACCTCACAAGCAAAAATATCAACGAGTTCTGATCTTCTGCATGACCGCATCAAGCGCAGGATGTAAGGATTTGGGAATTTTGGGATGGCAGTCAATGGATTAGGAGAAGCCCATGATGCCAAACACAGATGGACAGACAAGACAGACAGGCTACAGCAACAGACACACAGACAAGAGCAAGCAGGGGCAAACAGACAGGCCATTTACAGGCAGTGTGTGAGCTACATACTGACCTTCAGGTCCCTGTGCACTATGTCATGTTGGTGAATATGATGGACACTGTCTAGAATCTGATGGATACAGTGACTGTGAAGACAAAACGGAAGAAAAGAAAAAGAAGAGGGGAAGGGAGAGAGGGAGGAAGGGAACGAGAGGTGAAGGTGGAGACGTGAGGATGGATAGAGTGGAATCAAATGATTGATGGAGTGATGGCAGTGCATTGAACAAAAGCAATGGATATGATAAGAAAAAACAAGGTTGAATCGATACACAAGGGATGGGAGGAGTGACGCATACAGGATTGGGAAAAGAGGGAGATGGAGGGAGGAATTAAAAGGAGAGAGGAAAGTGAATGTTGGAGGTGAAGAGACAGAACCATTTAGACATAAAACACACAACTGTCAACAATAAGAACAACATCAGAGAGAGAAGGAAAGACAGTAAGAGAGGTGAGGTGGGGAAGAACAGGTGTAGTAAGTAGATCTGTGGGTGTGTGTGTGTGTGTGAGTGAGTTTTAAATCTGTAGGATGTGAGTGTGTGTGTGTGTGTGTGTGTGTATTTATATATATAAATATATAAATGCTGGTGTGGGGAGATTTACTATATTATATACATACATACATACAGTGTCTTTGAAGGGCATTCTGTCTCATACAATATTTATAACGATATTGTGTTTTATATATTACGTAATATTGTTCAAAGGTTCAGGGTCAAAGATGTTTTTGAAATAAGTATTTAATGCTCACCAAGGGTTGATTTCAAAATACAATAAAAATGTTATTGTGAAATGTTATTAGAATTTAAAATAACCATTTTCTGTTTCCATATATTTAAAAATGTAATCTATTCCTGTGATGGCAAAGCTGAATTTTCAGCATCATTACTCAAGTCAACATAACATGATCCTTCAGGAATCAAAAAATATGCTGTTGATATTGCTCAAGAAACTTGCTTGTTATGCTGCTTAATATTTTTGGAAACCGATACATTTTTTCAGGATTCTTTGATGAATAAAATGCTCACAATAAAAAAATCTTACTGACTCCATTCATTTAATTGGTAGTGTGTGTGTATATACACACACACATACACACAGATATATATATATTAGGTCTGCACGATATTGGGAAAAAATGACATTGAGATATTTTATTTTTCTGCGATATATATTGCAATATTTTTTCTTACAAACAAAAATGGGGTGAGCACACTTACATTCTCATTTTAAATGCTCTCTCTGTCTCTCTCGAGCGCACTCTCTCTCTGTCTCTCTCTCGCGCGCGCGAGCGCTCTCTCTGCCCTGTTAAACTTGGATGTGGTTTTCAGCCCTGTCAATGATAAACTTTCACTCTATGATGGTTAAGCTGTGCAATTAATCCACGAATCACATTCGTCAAGGGCCGGGGAGCAGCTGGCCCGTA